>NW_026731827.1:1227500-1407500 GCF_028476545.2 Physella acuta
CTAAAAATGAGAAAGTAAATGAAAATTTTCTTTAGAATTTTTATTGTGTTTTCTTGAATTTGTTAAACTATATTTCTTACAATAAACAATTATTTTAAAAAATTGTCTTTCCCAGGGCAGAGCTGTGTTTGCAAGTGGAAGTCCATTTGACCCAGTGCATTACAAAGGGAAGGTGTATCACCCAGGTCAGGGCAACAATGCCTATGTGTTTCCTGGTATAGCTCTGGCTGTCATTGCTGTAGACATTCGTTGTATCACAGAGGATGTCTTCTTGGCTGCTGCAGAGGTTTGCTTAAGTTATTTTAGATCTTTCTTACCCCTTAATTTATCAGTACATCATTTATTTCATTTAATTTTTCTAAAAAAAAAAAAGAAAAAATAATAGGTTTCTTTTTAAAACTCCTAAAAGTTTAAAATTAAATTTTTTAATAAATGCTCTCCTAAATTAATCAGTTTAATTAAACTAATTTAACTTAATTAACAAAAAAAATTGCCGGAAAAAATTAGTTTTAATTTTTTTTAAATTTCAGTCACTAGCAATGATGATCACCAAAGAAAACCTGGAAGATGGCAGGGTTTATCCATCTTTGTGCAATATAAGATCTGTCTCTCTGAAACTGGCTGAGGATGTTATCAATTTTGCTTACGAAAAAGATTTAGCACATCGATATCCAAGACCTGAAAATGTCAAGCAGTTTCTGCAGGATTTTGTCTATGACACAGACTACGACTCCTTCATCCCCCCTCTCTATGACTGGCCAGCATACACTCACAAGCAGCCTCATTTTTAATTTATTTTTGGCTCTCAGATTTTGAAAAATGTTTTTGACTTAATGTGCCCTAATCAAGTCATTCCAAAGCTTATTGTTGGATGTCTTAAATTTTTTAGACAAGGACACATAAGTTACTGACCTTTTAGCTTATCTTCAGAAACATAATTTGAGTTGATAATTTTTTTTAAAATGCGTCACCACTGCTTGCAATATTAATAAACAGGTATTGGTATTCAGACTTTTAAATACTCTAACAGTGTTTTTATATTGCTCTAGCTCCATGACAATTTAGTTAATACCTGATGTTCTCTTGTTTTTAGTCACAAAAGAGTGAAATATTTTATATTTAACACTGAATAGAAGTGAAATTTCAATGTGATTTTGTTTTTAAAAACATTTAGTAAAAATGTGTTGCCATAGTATTTTGTTTCAGAATGTGATTCCTTCAACTTCATCATTTCTAACACTATCTGTGATATAAATATTCTAAAATCTGACTCGTCCATTTCTTAAACTAACTACATGATGAGGGAAACATTTTGTGGCAGATAGAAAACAACCAGTTATACCTTATTTTACCATTGGGACCAAATACTATTTTTTATTCAACTTAGATATGTATTGAGAAACTGATATAAAGGGACATTTAGAGATGCCAGCCTACAGATTTTATTTTTATAAAGGCTGAAAATGATTTTTATTAAAATTTTAGCTCCATCTTTTATTGATCACCGGTGATGTTTTTGAACAGGAATCTAATCATTTATTATGTGTTCATTTAAGATTCAACTAACATTAAAAATCAGCCAACCTTATGATTATGAGATCTTAAACTTTAATTTACAATGTATTTTTTTTTATCTGTTTATAAGATTAAAATAAAAGTGATATTATGGATACATCCTTTTTCACAAAAAATTTAACATACCGATTTTTGACATCTTCAACAACTATTTTTAAGCTGAGGTTGCCATCACGAACACAAGTTGTATTTTAACATCTCAAAAAACTGTATACCATCAGGTGTTCATTATATACCAGCAACAAATTTTGAATTAGAGCAAATTCATTCTCTTCCTATGCGCTAGTATGTAACATTAATTTATTCTATTCATCTCATTTTAATTTACCTCTCCACATACACAAGACATTTGCTGCCCCTAATTATGATGTAGAGAAAAATCAAAATATATTACTGAATGTAGATGATTATTGCACTGTCTCCACCATCCACTTCAGATGATAAATTATTACTGCCATTCGGCTCTGTATAATTTCTGAGTACGAATAAGAGTATTTATTTGGTAGTCACGTTTTATTGTTTATCTTGCATTTTTAGAATTTTTTCAATCACATTTGTATAGATTATATTTTTGCACTTCTGTAGTGTATCTTAAATTTAAATAAATGATTTTAAAAAATTTATTCTAAATGATATAGCTTTTACTTGCCAATTTTATTTTCATTGAAGTATTGAAGAGAAAATAAATTTCTTAGACAAGCTAAGAAATCCTGTGTTGTCTATTCTTTTACTTTCATAATATTTGTATATCATGAGGGTTGGTTAGCATGGATCAACAAATATGGAATAACTGTGCTGTCATTTTGGGCTAAATTCACATTACTGTATTCAGGTGGGGGAATAATGAGTGCAGGTTGTAATTGCTAGTCTAGCAGATAATGTGTATAAATATAGTCAAACTTAACACATTTTTTCTTGATGTGTTGTTAAAAACCAGAAGTAACTAAAATACATAATCAAGGATAATCATTTATTTAACTTGTTGGAATGGTTATGCATATTAAATGAAATCTATACACAACAAGTGCTGACAATCATGCACTATTGGACACTCAAACCAATTCTGAAACTACCTGCTGTAAAACATTTGTGTAACACCAAAATTCCAATGTTTGACCTTCTGAACAAATTCAAAATATTTTTTATAAATACTTCACTTCTTTTTAAAAATTGTATTATGTAATGATCAAGCCATGAAAAAAACCAAAAGGTAAATGAAAATAATAATAAATTTGAAGACTAATAATAACAAAAACTTCTTAAATAACATACCACCCAACATGCAAGCATCAGCAAATATTACTACAATGCACAAGATCTTGAAATTGGTCCATTGATAGCGATACCAAAAAGGTATTACTACCATTCATAAAAATCATCCAACAAAAAAATGTATTGCACTAACATGAATTTAACAAGAAATAACATTCAAAAGTAAAACTTAGCAACCAAAAATTGTAATTATATATATACATTTTATATACTGTCAGGAAAATTATGTTGGCACACAGACTATTAGCATTTCTCAAAATGAGAAAGTATCAGTTTAACTTTTGTTTCAATTTTTTTTCAACATTGACAACAAAAGTAGCTATGTGGCATGAAAATTTCAACTAAATGTACTGTTACAGTGGGGAAAAAAACATTCATGGAATTTCAACCAGCAGTAACAGCTCTGCGTTCATGCCTGACATTTGATTTGATCTTCCTTATGTCATCCTTGCTGATAGCTGAAAGTAAACAAATAAGAAAATTATTAGATGCAGAATGCAGGATTGCTCACTTTAAAATGGGTACAAGCTAAAAACACAAAAAGTTAAAATAAAAATCACGCCAACGTGGTGACAACACATTTTGGAACGCTTAAAATAGATTTATTTTTTTATCAATTGCTGGCTACATTACATTTTAAAAACTGAAAACTCTCTTATACAATATTCTACAAAAACATTTCTAAACTAAATTATGTGAACTATTAAAACTTTGTATACATATAAACAATGAATAGGGAAAATTCACTTACATGATTTTAGGACATCACCTAGCAAACCAAGGCAACCCACTGCAAACACCAGGAACATTGCGTAGACAATGCAGGCCACAAAGCACAGAAAACCTTTGTCCTGGAAGCAATGATTCAGCTTAAATGGTGGACTCCACAGGTTAGACTGGATGCTGTTGCTCCGCGAGTAGTTATTGTTTTTGTCTATTGTCCCATGGTGCCTTGCAGATCGTGGTGTGATTCTTGAAGAGCCTGCAGGTGAGTTCTCAGACTCGCTGCTGTTATTACTCGTGGTGCTAATTAATCTGTCCATTCTCCGAGAAATTCTCCTTTCAGAAATGTTTTTAAGTAAACTAATGCTTGTCCTTCTATTGTTTGTGTTGGCCACACTAGAATCAACAACTGTTTTTCTTACAACAATGTCTGAGTTGAGATCATGAATATCACTTGTTTCTGAGGAATGTGAATCACAGGAGCAAAAAGACAGCTCAGAAATATCGTCTTTCTCTTCATTGTCTGAGCTGTTGAATCCGCTGTCATCATAAATGCACTCCCTGCTACTTTTGTGTCTGACCCGCCGACAGATCTCAAGTTCATCATAGTCATTGCTGTCAGAAAACTCCAGGCATTCGTCTTCTGAGTTTTGATGCTGTAAGACTTTGCCTGTTGGCACTGCAGACGCCTGATCGCAGTTTACAGGCGGACTGATGTTGTGTGCACAACAATCACCAGCTTCGGTGGTGACAGTCTGTTTGCAAAGTCCTGCATCAACTGTTGAAGATTCTTGATTCATGTCGCTAGTTGATTGGTACGACTGGTAGCTGGGTAAAGTATCAACTGAACAAAATCCAATGTCCAACAGGAAAAATATAGTCTGTAATCACAGCTTGATTTGTAATCTGGGACTACTTATCTCAAATTATATCTGTAGATAAAATAAAAAAATTAATTTAATTTTTCAACATTTTCACAAAGTTTATAAAATCAGCCAATATTGTAGAATTCCATAATACAACAGAGTAGAACAGTTTCTAATATAAATTTATGGTTTTGTTTTTACTCTTATTTATGACAATTATCGCAGTACGCTCAGATTTTTCTCAGACATTTTAAAGAATGTTTACGACCAGTCTGACATGACTATATATAAACCCAGCTAAACCAATTGTCCTTGACATACAATGCTATAGTACATGCTGCCTTGAGAGTATTAAATTAAAGATGATAGCCATACACAGAAAAACAAGGCCAAAAGACAAGCTCAGCATGGATTACAATAAAAATGGAATTTGGACTTTATACCCCGCAATATTTTACATTGTAAACAGTTACTGAATCTGTTAATAAAGAATTAATAATGTAAAATAAAGAAATGTATTTCTAATAATACAACTGATATATGATAAAAATGGTTGTATGTGGTGAGAAACCTTTTAAAAATATACATTTAGTTTTCATTGATTCTAAATATAACTCTTGAGTATCATTTAAAAGATTTGTTTGTAAAACAGCCAATTATGGAACACCCTTATGAGTTAGCATTCAATTTATTTACAATACGGACATCAGGTGGTCTAAAATAAAACTTGGCCTGGAAAAAAATTATGTGCATTACAAGCTTTGGCCTAGAACAGCATGACAAGCCAGCTATGCACATGTGACCTTGAAAAGTACAACATCAGAATAGACTAGCAGCTCGTGGGCTGGAAAAGTACAAGTCTACTTTAGAACTTTGTTATCTTTGGCCAGCAAGTAGGACATGGTTGTAACAGCTAAGCACCACATATTGAATAATTATTTCTAGTATTCTTGAGGACAGATAAATAAAACATGCATAACTAAAACAATTTCATCCCTAAAACATGCACAACTAAATCAATTCTATTCCTAAAACATGGACAACCAAAACAATTCTATTCCTAAAACATGGACAACCAAAACAATTATCCTTAAGACATGGAAAACTAAAATAATTTTATCCTTAAAACATGCAAAACTAAAACAATTTTTTTTCACTTTATTAACTTTTCAGCCACCTTTTCAGTAGTAAGAATAAGAATTTTTTTTTTTAAACAGCACTTTTGTTAAGAGTTACATTCCAGCAGAAAAACCAGAGAAATGTCAATTATAAAGTATAATGGGTTTTCATTAGTAGTTGAATTTTAAAAAGTTTATTCACCCTTTTTCATTACTATTAGTAAGAGATTTTTAAACTTTTTTTTTAGAAAAACTGTACTTTTGTCAGTAAGTCAAATAGTGTTTAAACAGATGTAAGGTATTAAGGAATGTTAAGACATTTCACACTTTGGGGGGGGGGGGGGGGGCTTTCCTTTAATATTTCAGCAGAAAAACTAGACAAATAGTAATGTGCAAAGTAACAAATGTGTGTGACAATTAGTGGAGGTGATTATCCAAAGTATGAGGTCCTTTGAGGACAACCCTATACATATTCTGCTAGCTGCATGTGGAGATGAGTAAAGCAAATACCACCATTACTCCACCAGTCCCAACAAGCAGTAATGACATGTATTATCTAATAATTCACAAGAATAGTTGTTATAGATACCCATGGATGTAAGTAATGGGAGGGAGGTAAAGGCCAGCTTGCCAGTTTGATTGATAGTCTCAGCAAGGCATGCTGGGAGGTGACCTAGTGCTTATACTGATATGATCTTAAAGGGTTAAGTTTATCTTTCTATAAACAGAATTGTTGTTTTAACAAACGCAGCTAAGTGTCAAGTGAACAGTTTCCAACAAAACTGAACAACAGATTATGTGAAAATGGACCATTAGTAACTTTGATTAACGTTTTTTCTCAAACCACTGACATATATAAAGGATGTTTTAGGCCTATAGATTAAACAAATATAAATGTGAACATTTATTTCACATCCAAACCTAAACTAATTTTACACAACACCATTGCAAGATTATGTGGCAGTACTGGACCAACCTGTAACTGAAGTGAATATGAACCCCTGCCGCCTTAATAGTAAAAAAAAATAGAAGAAATTTAAAAAACTATCAATCACAGAAAAACACTAAAATTTACTATCATAGGGCCTAATCATATAGGCCTAATATTGGACTAAATTGTAATAGGCCTATAGAATAGATTACTGAATCATTACTGTAATAATTAATAGATCTATAATGAAATGAATAGGCTAGAAAGAAGTTTATAGAAGTGTGTTATTTTTTAAGAAAGTGTGTAGACCTATGTCCTAGCCTATAATCCCTATATCTGAGTATATCAGTCAGTAATCAGTAAACTGAAGATTAATAAAAATAATATTAAATTAATGTAGGCCCCTAGGCCTAATTACAAATAAGACTAATCACTAGTAGATCTAGAATCTAGATCTAATTACTAATTAGTGTAGTGGCCAGAAAATTGCCTTAGATGTTTACAATTTTTACAACAGGCGGCATCAACACATAACAAAAACAATCATTCCAAAAATGAAAAATCCAAATGAATAATAAATGTCTAATAAATGAGGCAAACAAAAATGCAACCCAGAACCCACCACACCAAACAAATATCAATGTGACAAAATCGTAAATGCATGCTCATTCCTCATGCCGTGCTGCCTGATTTCTAGGTCTATGAATATAACTTACCAGCAATGCTAGACTTGGAATTGAATCTGGAACAAACATCTTGGTTTGAAAAGCATAAATCTGAAAAGCGCCCCAGCTTCGAAGTCTTAAGTATGCTCACAGCTTGGGTTCACCAACGTTCTTTATCTTCTACACGGGTGTTTACACGATTTGTTCACGAGTCCACCACGACCGGGAGTTTCCGAACCCAAGGTCGGTGACCTTGCATAAAATATAAACATTTTACAATCATTCCGCCAACATAGTCCAAAGTCCATCGGCAGCCAATCCCCGAAGAAAGAAAATGTCAGAATGAGGTTGCTTGCAGTTTGATCCAATTAGAAACCATTTATTTTTAGATCTATTCGTAAATATATCCTCACTAAACTAGAGGAAAACTACTAGAAACATTGGCCTTGACTATTGTTATGTAATACGTTGACCAGGAGAGGTATTCTAAATAAGAAGCGTGCAATCTGATGGAACTTTTGTGTACTTCAGTGTCAAGATAATTTTGCAGATAACGTGTCCCCGTTAAGGCCGGTAAAATAAATTGATTGTCTGCAAGATCGAGGGTCGTATGCAGCCATACATAGCTTACAAGAAGAAATATTAGATATCTTCAACTAATTGTTATGCACTTTGTTGGAAAACCTGTTGTTATTATTTTTTAATGGCATGAGGGAGCGCACGAAAATGACGTTATACTCCTTGGTGGTTGAGGTTCGGACTTGAGGTCTGAAGGGGGACGGAGGTAAAAAAAAAAAAATTGTAGCAGTAATGTAATGCATTATTTTAAAAAGGGAGATTTTTTAAAAGATGAATTGGAAATGACAATATGTTATCTTTTTAAAGACTTTTCTAAAAATTGTAATAATTAACCATTTTTCTACTGACCCACTAAGTTAACATTTTAGAAATAATTTTAAATCGTTTTTTATTTTCTTGTAGATCTATACGAGGTAGGCCCTATAGAGAAAGTATTGTAATCGTGCAGAAAAAAAAATCGAGATTTGCAACGTTTTACACCTCCCTGAGTCGGAAAAACATAGTTTTGCAATCCTGTCCATATGTCTGTGTGTGTATGTGTCTGTGAGCACGATAACTTGAGTACAGTTACAGCTAGGTTGAGGAAATTTCATATATATAAGTATTATATTAAATTTGTAGATCTGTATCAACTTTTCGGTGATTTCCGATAACCGGAAATGAAACTTTTTCTACTTTGAATATTTCAAAAGCCTATAACTTGATTACTATTTCAGTTAGATAAATGAAATTTCACATATAAGTAAAGGATCTAATTCTCTGTCAAATTTTGAGTAATTTCCGTTGTCCGGAAGTAGTAATTTACGCTATTTCCGATTGCTCAAAAAACGCATGTGAATTTATAAAGTACTAATAATATTCCGCACTATTATACACATTTTGTTAGGCGTTCCCTTGGTGCGCAATTCTTTTTTCTACGAGATTCTATTCTATTTTTAAAAAGTTTAAGTAATTAAAAATGGATTTAAAATATTGTCTATATCTCGAGTTGCCACCCCCCCCCCCCCCCGTAGTGTTATAATATAAGAATATTCGAGAAAGTTTAGGGGACATCACTCCCGGTTTATTTTTAAATGCAATTTGGGGCGAGGGAAGGCTTAATTAACTGTGCTGGCATTTAAGAGAAGAAAAATGTGGGTCTTTCATAATTATGTTCAATATATTGTCATAATGTAACCACCCAGATCTAAGAATTAAATGTTTATCAATACTGGTAATATGAAACCCTGTTTCAAGTGACAAACGCCTATTATAGGACGAAAGCGCGCAAATCAGGAACTGACTGCGTAGGCTACGTATTACTAAAATTTATTTCGGACCTTACTTCTTCTTCTTCTTCTTCGTTCTTAATTATTAGTGTTGAAGGTGATCGAGAATTATCTGCCAGTGCGTTTGAACTCGAGACTTTGTTCAAATTTATCAACCATGAGCTTTTTGCCGACTCGACCACGCCTCCAACACAATTAAGCGTTACGTGTCAACTGGTTATGCGCCATTGAGGCCATTGACTCCGATTTCAGCCTGCTTTTCTTTTTGGATTTGCTTCCATAGCCTTTATCCAACCAAGAACAAACTACAAGGCAGCAGTTGTTTAATTTTGGAGTTGTCTCTCCTAGAAGAGTGGCTGTCCCCAGCTAACGAGCCTCATCTGCCCGGGGGTTCAAACTCGAGACTTTTCGGTTTAGCAACCATGAGCTTTACCGACTCGACCACGCCGACCCCTGGACCTTACTAAATCGGCCTATTGACGACACCGAAAATAAGATAATAAAAAACCTTTTAAACTTTGACCTTTATTTTTAAAAAATCTATTAACTTTACAAACACAAACAACATAACGATGGCTCACCCAGGTTATAAATAGCTACATGTAATTTTTGTCTATGTGGGGGCGACGGGAAGAACACTAGTGCTACTGTTGTTATAAAAAATGTGGACTTTGAACCGGGCTTGACTGAAGACTGAGGTGACATTAGACCAAAGACTAGCTGACAGATCAGTGACCCGAACATCCGACTAGAAATTAGACGTCTCGACATGAAAGTTCAATGTTTATCTGTTTGAGATTTGTCAAAACATTTTTTCGATTATGTGATTTCCGTCACGTTCATTGATTATTATAATTTAGTTTATAGTGGGCCTACGATAGTAGTTCTCAAATAAAAATATTTTGATGCAATTATAGTGTGGAATAGTTTTTTTAAAAATGGGATTGACAGTAATGTAGCCTACTTCAAGAATAATTTCGCTGCTTTAATGGGTTTTAATTTTTGTTAAATCTAATGCTGCTATGTTTGTCCGCACATAAGTCCGTTCTCCCGCCCTTTCGTCCGCTGTTTTGTCCGTTTGTCCGTCTGTCTGTCCGCCCGTCTGTCTGTCTGTCATTGTATCTCTTTCTTTATTGTACTTTCAAGTGCTCCCCCCCCCCCCCCGGGAGAAAAAAAGCCTGGAAGAAACACTGGTTCCAGGTGGTTAATATAATTATGTTGTAAACTATATCGTAGAGTTTCTCAAGGCATCCCCCCAGTGAAGAAAGTCTACCCCCCCCCCCCCCGAACGAAATGGAATTTATATAGAAAATATATTCTTTTTTTACCAGTGTCCGTCGCCCCCCCCCCCGGAAAATGTATACCGTACCCCCCCCCCCCCCCCCCCCAATATCAAGTGCCCCCCTCCGGAGAAAAAAGTCTAAAAGAAAAGATAAACTGTATATCGGCTAGATAGGGGCTATATATAATGTAATATAATATCTAACTAATAGTATAGGCATAATACTTTTGATTTTCTTTATCAATTTAGCCTTTCAGAATGGTTCGATGCATAAACTGGCGAGCTACATTTCTCATTGAATCCCAAATCGAACTAAGACTTTACATCAGATTGAAATGAAGACGAACTGCTCATTTTCTTTTTAAAAAATGTCATAGAAATATTATGGGCGTGGTGGGGGCTATGGAAATGCCAAGTAACGTGTTATTAGCAAGGCGTAGGTAAAATGACAGATTGTTTTCTTTTAATATTTAATGTGTTCTGCCGTTTATTATTTCTATAACGGAATTTTGCTCCGATACACAATAAGTACTTCGTGTACATAAGAAACAACTATTTGATGCTCACAAACCAAGTCATCGTGTCTATGGGGCAAATGAAGTAGAGTTCACTTGTTTCTGTGACCTCGGCATATGAAGGTATAGTGTGGTCAACACTATGCCCAGCCGCCTTTACTTTCCCTAATGTGAGTTAGGTACCCATCAGAGTTGGGTGGACCCGAGACTTACGGGTTAGCAGTCGAGCTCTCTACCGCTAGACCAATCCGTCCCATAACGTGTACCCATACCACTAAACAAAATTTTATTTACTACCTGTCTACCACTACCATTCTAGTCTACCACTACCATTCTACTGACCCTGAGCTTTCAGTAACTTTTGTATTGTGGGGCGTTTTGTTCCACACCGGGTGACACCGTGGAAGGGGAGGGGGTGATACAAAAAAATTACTGGCAAAACGACGCTTTATCCAGATAAAATAATAAAATAGGAGGGAGAGGGGTGAAACCAACCCGAAAATGCTAAATTGTTGGAGGGGTGGGGGTGACACCGGATGACACCCGACCCGATGAAGCCACTGGGTAGCAATGTGAGAATAAACACAGAATTCTGAAAATAAATCTATAAACGAATGCATTTATAGTTGTAGTTTATAAAGTAAGTTAAAATCTGTCCGTTTAAACCGTTGTTTCGACAGATAAAAAAAAAATGTTATATCTTGTCATTTCTGTTATACTAACTCTTCCATCAACGTTTCTCATAAAGTAGCCTGTGTTTATTGTTTTCTGGATATGAGTGGTACTGTAGGGTAGACACACGTAGGATCGTATAGCACAACCTTGTTCGTTTATCTAAGGGGTCATCCATAAACGACGTCATGCTTTTTTGACGCTTTTTACCCCCCCCCCCTCCCATCCGTCACACTGTCACAAAATGCCAGACCCCGCCCTAAAATGACGTCACATGTCAGCCTATAACCCCCGTCAAAATTGTTTCTTAAAACATCGATATTTTTCCAAAATCTTGTCAAAACTCTGTCAATATAGAGTACGAGCCGACCCGCTGCGTATCATACGCCGCTATTTAGTTGTTTTTTTTTTCTACTTTTCAGTAATTTATAATTTGTGAATTCGACAGCACCAATGCTGCCACTGAAAATATCTGCTTAAAAACACTAACCCCCCCCCCTCCCCCACGTGAAAGCAGCCTCCTCTTAGTTACCTCCTCTAAGTTTAAAATCGTTTCAAACTAAATTATCTGCCCCTAATAGCCGTCACCAAACCCGTCTCTATGATTGTAAAATGTAAACAGCGTGACCACAGCTCACCAGACAATGTGGGGGTGGGGTGGTAGTGATAGTGATAGTGATAGAGAGAAAGAGAGGGGACTGCAAGGAGGCGCTTGCAGCTTGTTTTCTAACGGCTCCCAGAAGAGAATTATATATATATAGATAGATTTTAATCAATTCCTATTACAATTTATTAAAACAGTTTTCTAAAACGCAAAATCACGTCTAAAATTCGTTTTCTAGCATTGCTTTTTATAATGCAAAAGTGTGACGTCATACCATCTGAACCCCCCCTCCCCTCATTACACATTGTCACAAAATTACGGACTCTCCCCCCCCCTCTCCCTTACGACTGTGGCGTCATTTATGACCCCCAAATTCACTGACCACGCCGAATCTAGGGTAATTTATTATTTATTCTACATTAGGCCTAGACAACATTGACAATAAACTGCTGGCAGATGAGGCCAGAACACAAATGTAAGAACCTCACTTAATCTAAACCAGTCAAAACAAAAACCCATCAATTGATGGCGTGATGTAGAGGTCACTCGTTCTTTTCCATACTAAAGATATCAGTTTACTAATTGTTATCTGCATTGTTTCCTGTTGAATTATGAGGGATTTTCTCACGACTCACTATAGGTTCTGATATTTATATTGGGGTTTCAAACATAAATAATCTATTGACAAATCAATAGACGGTTCAACAGCTAGTATGAATTTACAAAAGAATCAACCGGTATAACCAGAAACGCAAAACTATAGCTATTTATTTTTCTGTTAGTCTTGATGCGTAGTATAGTTTTTACGCAGCTTGCGGCATTGTATGAAAACAAGATAGGCATAGCCCTACAGTATTTTCGCGACTGTATGGTAGGCATGAGCTTTAGTTTACGCGAAATCGACTATTTCAAGCGTATTAGATTTTTTTAGTGGACCAAAGGTTTGGAATGGTTAAATATAATAGCAAGACTAGACTATATAGACTGGATGTATAGGGCGTACCCAATGGCTAAGCAGGATGTGGTTAAGTGAGAGGGAGCTCATTATTTTCAACCATTGTAGACTTTATATACATATATACAGAAGCGGGGGGGGGGGGTGCGGACCGCACCGGGTGACACCATTTAGGGGGGTGACACCAAGGCAAAAAAAAAGCAAAATAAATAGAGAAAAATGATAATTCCACTTGATTAAGTGATTCGAGTGTTAAATATTGTTTTAAGACGTGCAAATCGAAAGTTTGAGGGGGGGGGGGTGTGCAAATTGAAAATTGAAAAAACTTTCGATTTGCACCCCCCCCCCTTCAAACTTTCGATTACTTTTACCAACCCATTTGGCACCCCCTAAGGTCGGCGCCCGGGGACATATGTTTTGGTGTTGGGAAAAAAAAAAAACATTTATGAGTTAAAAAATTACTATTGAAAGTGTTTGGGAAATAATTTTCATTTTTCAAACTGATAGTAATAATTGTCGGCATGTTCATTAAACACAATTTTTAAAAAATAACAAAAATTCTAATTATGTCTGAAAATTATTTATATTTAGTTCTTTAGCACTTACTTCCCTTTGATAAATTAGGAAAACACAATTACTTCCCTTTATAAAACATTGCATTAGTGGAAAAGAATTTACTTTTTATTACTTTGCTTTGGTGTTGGGAAAAAAATAATTACATAATTTGCGGGGATTGATCAAGTGCAAATGTTGTAGGTATTTTACGAATAAGCTTGGAGTATTATAATTGATCATTTGGTTTGGTTTGGCACCTACGTTCGTTTAAGTGAGTGCAAAAGACTATGAATAAGTTGGGGTACTATAGTCGATTATTAAGCTGAAACAGGCGATTCTGCCCCGGGCTAGACTGTGAGCACTTTGCGTTTATGTTCGCGTTAGTGTTTTCTTTGTGTTTAGGCTGGGTTTGCTTTAGTGGTTGCGTTTTGATTTGGTTCGTTTTTGTTCTTTCTTTTTTCGTTTTCGTTTGTGTTTTTTTCTTTGGGTTTGTGTTTGTATTTGTGTTTGTGGTTGGTTTTGCGTTTGGATTTGGTTTGTTTTCGTTTGCTTTTTCGTTTTTTTTTCTTTGTGTTCGTATTGGTGTTTGTGGTTGTGGTTGGGTTTGTTGTTAGGTTTTTGTTTTCGTTTGCTTTTTGTTTGTTTTTTCTTTGTGTTTGTATTGGTGTTTGTGATTGTGGTTGGGTTTGTTGTTAGGTTTTTGTTTTCGTTTGTATTTGTAATTGTGTTAGCGTTATGTTTGCGTTTTGTTGTTTTGGTTGGTTGTGGTTTGGGTGGGCAATGCCGGGTTTATGATGATTACTAAACACACAGGTAATGGTCTTTAACAGAAAGGTTTTTCACAGAAGCCAGAGCAGGGCCTGGCCGGGACGGCTAGTATATATATATATATATATATATATATATATATATATATATATATATCCACCGGCATATAGTTTTCTGCGTTGTTCAAAGATATTGGTCATAAAAAAATTACCAGGGTTGGGAAGGGGGGGGGGTGGGGGTTCACGTCTAGCGTTCCAGCCTCCCACCCACCCAGACGAAGTAGACACATATTTTTATTTAAGTAGCAGTCATATGCTTAAACATCTCCCTCCCCCCTTAGAAGTTTCGAATCCCTCCCCCTCGGAGCAAATGTAACTTGTAGCCTACATAATTTCATCTGTCACACATATCTTTAAAATCTGTAGTAGTTATTGAAATGGTACAGTATGATGATTTACGTTAAGAACGCAGAATTGTACTTTTTTTCCCCCTTGGTTTTGAAATTATACAAGTATGTTATTTCCTGTTATTTTATTGGAGTTTGTATGATACTTTTTAAGCTGTTTGAAATTTTTTAAAACACTTTCTCTGCTTTTCTCTTACATGTTTAAGTTTTTTTCTAAAATACTCGTATCTAGTTAATGAAATCAGTGTTTCTTCCAGACTTTATCTCGGGGGGGGGGGGGGGGGGGCTATACTGGTAAAAGTATATATTTTCTATACATATTAAATTTCGTTCGGGGCGGGGGGGGGGGGGTGAGTCCGCCTTCCGAAGAGCTTCCTGTAACTCTGAATGTGATCTTGCACCGAGCCTCCTAACAAGCTCACTGTAAGTCAATTATTGATTTAAAAAAAAAATCGTTCATAAAATGATGTTGAAAGTTTACGGTCTACTTTGAAATCTGATTTTTTTTTAAATGGCTTTGAAAAAAATACAATATGATGTTATTCGATATGCGCAGACGGACATAGGCGAATTGTATAAAGACTAGCCTGTCGACTTGGATTTGGTGTACAGCGCCCCCCCCCCCATTACCAAGAGATGTCAGAAAGAAACCCTGATCAAGACGTGTCCTAAAGAAGGTTCAGAGCTGTGTGGAATTTTGTTTTTCACGTTTGTAGCTAGTTTCGACACACAGGGTTCGACAAACCTGTGGTTTAATGTGGCCTTAGTTTTAAATCTGATGTAATATAATTAGTAATAGGTTGTTTTTTTGCACTCTAAGATAAAGTTGCATGACGTGGTAATGGTTCATAGGGGTATCCTACCTGCAGTGGTGGTGCATGGTTGTTAAAAATGTCCGAAAATACAAGGGTAAAAAATATTATGAATGTATAGGTAGTTGAAGAAACATACAGCAAACTAAAAGGGAATATGGTACGGTTTGTAAAAAAAACAAAGACATAGAATAAGTAAAATACTGTAAGCGTTAGGTCAAAAGTTGGACACCCTTGCCTAGACTTTTGGACTCGTCCAGCTTCAGATTATTGTGTAATCTTGGAAGATGCTAATTTTGGTGTTGTATTCTGGAAAAAGCCATTGTAAAAGTTATATTGCTTAAGGTTTAATTCCTCTTGCTTACCACCGCTAGCTGGTAGTGGTTGGGATGGGGGAGATTTAAAAAAAAAAACTTTCAACAAAAGATCAGAGAAAATCTTACAATTGACGGAAGAGTCTGTGGCCTACACAGTGGTTTGGATGGGGACCTGTCACGTGATCACCTGCTCTCTTGGGAGAGATGTCACGCTGTCATCTGCTGTCTGGAGGGGGAGAAGATATAATCACGTGATAATCCCATCTGCCACGTGATCATCTTCTCTCTTAGAGAACATGTCACGTAGCTGTTTCCGCGGGGACATGTCACGTGGTCATTTCCTCTTCGGTGACATTAACGTGATCATCTTTTCTCTAGGAGACCTTTAACATGATGACCTGCTCTCCAGGGGCACCTGTCACGCAGCCACTTGTTCTTGTTCCCTAAGTCTCGTCCAACTTATCAAAGTCAGAAGGCAAGATGGCTGTCGCAATAGAGCTGTAATAAAAAAAAACCCAAGGCCGTAAAGTGAACAACTGTAATGTATTGTTGTTTACATGTCAAAGTCCGATTTCAAGTAGAGTGTATCACGAAAATTACATCAAATCACTTTTAACAGATGTCTGTCCTTTTAAAACCCTTATTTTAGTTTTGGCCTAGGGCTCTAGTTTTTTTTTTTGTCTTGAATTTTTGTTTCTTTTTCCACTAGACAGACGCGTTCTTTTGTAGTCGTCCTACACTGTTGTTAAGTAGTCGTAAACTGTATAAAGGCTTTGTGTAGTTGAAAGTTTAGAAACTTTGTTTTGGCCAGTCTTGTTTAAGTTTACCAAACGGTCGAGTTGTTAAATTTCTATGTAGATCTCTAGGCCTAACTGGTGTGTATGGGGTCATCCACAAATGACGTCACGCTTTTTTGGACGATTTTTACCTCCCCCCCCCTCCCCTCCGTCACAAAAGCCAGACCCCCCTCCCTAAAATGACGTCACACCTTAGCCAACAACCACCTTCAAAATTGCTATTGAATTTTTCTTAAAACATATTTTACCAAAATCTGATCAGAACTCTGTCAACATAGAGTATTTTGATCAATTCCTATTACAAATTGTTAAAACCGTTTTCTAAAGCGCGAAATAACGGCTAAAACTAAAACTCATTTTCTAAAATTGCTTTTTTATAATGCAAAAGTGTGACATCACACAATCTGACCCCCCCCCCCCATATTAAACACCGTTACAAAATTACGGACCCCCTCTGACGTCATTTATGGACGACCCCTATGCCAGTCGATAAGGTAATGGTTTGTTTCAGGGGCGTAGGCAGGACTCGGTCACGGGGGAGGTCATAACTTCCCGGACACCCCTCTGCCCACACTATTGTTTAGTTTAGGTAGCCCCCCTCCCCACCCACGGGACAGTTCAAGGTTAATTAACAAATGCGATTGTGTTTTTACAGGTGGATGAGTGAGAGTTCATGAAAGGGGAAGTAACGCTAGAATTGGAATATTCCATGTAAAAACCTGTGACGCGGTATTTTGAGGAGAGATGGGTTGACGACACCTTCAGAATAACAACAAAACATAAACACGGACTTGCTGTAATGATTATCTCTCGCACTGATGAACCTGCCACCAAAGGTATTAGGGGGTCATCCATAAATGACGCCACACTCGTAGGGGGGAAGGGAGTCCGTAATTTTGTGACGATGTGTGATGAGGGGGTTCAGATGTTCCAACGTCACACTGTTGCATTATAAAAAAGCAATGTTAGGAAACGAATTTTAGACGTTATTTCGCGTTTTAGATAACTGTTTTAATAAATTGTAATAATTTAGACAAGATTTTAGAAATATATCGATGTTTAAAAAAAATTCAACTGCAATTTTGAGGGGGGTTGTAGGTTGAGGTGTGATGTCATTTTAGGGGGGGGGGGGGTCTGGCTTTTTGTGACGGAGGGGAGGGGGGAGGTAAAAAATCGTCAAAAAAAAGCGTGACGTCATTTATGGATGACCCCTTATAACATTTAGTTGAACTGCAGGACTACTATACAGTACACGGAAAATATATCGTTCATAGTTTAAGTGGGGACGTTTTCGTATTTCCCCACAAAATAAATATACAAAAAAAAAAAAACGTTAACTTTTGACAGCCTTCAATTCTCCCCAATTTTTATCAAAATTTAACCCCCCCCCCCTTCCCCGTTAGCTTATGAATCCGATACAGACGTGTTTTAAGTGCTGTATAATAATAGAATAACATTGCCGCTGGTCCGAATGTTGGGAACCCAACTGTGAGACAAAACAAAATGTGTAAAACTATTGATTAACATGTTACACGAGTGTTCTGAAGCAGAATTTTATCTGACTCTTATTTAAAAAAACCACACCAATTATTAAAACTTGTTAACAAAAACAATTTATTTTTGCTGCCTTAGAGATGGCACAAAATATCATGAATAGGTTTATTTACAGGCAAAAATCAAGCAGTTAATATTTACAGTCAATGAATGTACAGCAGGTTTTTAATGTTAAACATTTTAAATATCAATAGAAAACTTGACCAACAGAAACGAAGCTTCAAATGATATGTGACCTTTCTACACTGCTTCACACTTCACATTCCCTAAGAGAACCTTTACTGAACAGGGATGACTTTAACTTATTCCCTAAGAAAATCTTTACTGAACAGGGATTGACTTTAACTTATTCCCCAAGAGAACCTTTACTGAACAGGGATGACTTTAACTTATTCCCCAAGAGAACCTTTACTGAACAGGGATGACTTTAACTTATTCCCTAAGAAAACCTTTACTGAATAGGGATTGACTTTAACTTATTCCCTAAGAAAACCTATGCTGAGCATGGATCGGCTTGACTATAAACTCATTAGAATGACAACTAGGATCTACATGGCTCACAAACTCAAAAGAAAAAATACACATGCTTGGCAGACAAAAAAAAAAAAGCATTTGTAAATGGGGTATGGCAAAATACAACACCTAAAATAAATAAGTAGGTAAAGGAAAAGCTAGATCATAGGTCTAAGTATAAAATATCTTTTCTTAAACCAGGATGGTACAATAGATTGATTAGAGAAAATATTGAGCAGTGGAATCACATCATAAGTGATGTACAGAGCTGAGCACTAGGAAATAAATAGCTGAGTCTGAAAGAAAAATTTCAACCAACATAATGGATGCTGATTTTTATTTTAAAAGCTTACAAGCATTAGAGTGCTTTATCAGGAAAATCACGTCCACTTCTAATGTTGAAGAATATACGACATAATATCGCAGTGACAAGTATTTTTTAATCATCTATCAATGTAAAATTAATAATCTGCAAGAACAAATAGTTTCTACTATTATGAAACAGACTGATGAAAGACTTCTACAGAGCAAGTTTCACTATCAGTATCACAACCTAAAAATAGCAAGCTAGAGCAGCTTTTAAAGTGATGCTTGTTTTGGCGCTGTGGAGCTTTAACATCCCAGAAAGGGGTCCTATACAGATTTTATATAAGCACAAGAAGGAAGACATATCCTTGTCACATACATATACAGATAACTGGATGACACATGCAGTTTTTTTTCACAATATTCTTGCTGCATTTATATAGAGACAACTGGATGACACATGCAGTTTTTTTTCACAATATTCTTGCTGCATTCATATATAGACAACTAAAGTACACAATCAGTTTGTTGCACCACAATGCCCTCATCAACATTTATACACTCAACTGGATAACACAAGCAGTTTTTTTTTCACAATATCCATATGCCACATCATATATGGACAACTGGATAGTGCAAGTAGTTTTTTTCACAATATCCATAAGTCACATTCTTGATTCATACACAGACAACTGGATAACAAAGCAGTTTTCCCCACAAAATCCATGTCACATCATATATAGACAATTGGGTAGTGCAAGTAGTTTTTTTCACAATATCCATAAGTCACATTCATACACAGACAACTGGATAACAAAGCAGTTTTCCCCACAAAATCCATGTCACATCATATATAGACTATTGGGTTGTGCAAGTAGTTTTTTCCACAATATCCATAAGTCACATTCATACACAGACAACTGGATAACACAAGCAGTTTTTTCACAGCATCCTTTTTGTTGTATTCATGTACATACATCTGGAAATTAATCTATATCATACAACATAAAGTGTGACAACTTTGTGACACTATTAATATGGATCCATGACATACAGCATGCTAGTCATACACCACCAGTCATACACACACTTCTGTATGGCCACTAACATAGTGACACCCCTAAAAACACTATTCCTATATTTTATCAACAGCACATTTGTACACTACTTCTCACTAATAAAGCTGAAATGTTTAGCACACTGATGGTAAGAACAAAGTGCTAAGATGATAACATTTGGTTGACCAACATAACATTTGATGGCTATACACTTTTGACTAGGAAGACCATGGAGCTTACTCTAATACAAAGTACTAATCTAAATGTTTAACTACAAAGCTCATACTACAGTAAATCATGCCTCCCCCAGTTGACCTGTGGAACTAGGATTATGCCTGTTTAAGATTACAGCAATGAAAATGTCAACTTCCTTGCATAAATGATGGTGTTTCCCTGAGAAACAAAGGCACAGAGGAATGATGTTCTAATGTACAGCTGGACCCAGCCTTAGGTGGTTGTAAGGGAAATTATAAAAAAATTTCTTATTTAAAAAATTCTCACATTTACAACTTAAAGAGTGTCAAAATGATTAGACATGACTTAAATAATTGAACTTGGCAGCTTTGCATAATGTACCTCAGGAAGTCGTTAGAATGCTGTGATCTCCCCTTTAAACTAACTATACTAGTAGTAAGAGGATTTTAAAAAAAAATTGCATACACAAACTTCTGCCTTGGATTATGTAAAGCAAATTATTCTATCTAGAAGACTAACAGCAATAATTAACTTACTTGTTTAATTATTCAAATAGTAATTAACGTTAAAAAAAAACAAAAACAGATGCACCAAGCTTGATAATTATAATTAGGTTCGATGTACATTATTTTCAAAAAGACTTATTTTTAAGCATACATCAGGTTTTGTAATTACTGAACAATTTAATGCTAGTGGAATGGCAGCAATGTGGATGAAAATGAAATGAGGTGCTCAACCCCTACCTAGGTAAATGTCAGTTTAATTTATTTAAATAAGTTAGTTTTCCTGAAGGTTGATAGCAAGAAAAAGCACTAGTGTCCTTTTAAACTTGCTTTTGCTCTAGCGGTTAATTTTCTCACTCTACCACGACTGCTAACGCTCCTGGAATAAGCCATGGTATCATTCTCACTTTCAGAATCATTCTCAGAATCATCATCTGTGTTGTTGTCACCAGCATCATCATCTGTGCCATAGTCTTCCAAGTAGGTCACCTTCTGCTGGCCTCTGTTTCTTGTTTGCCTACCTGAACTGTCTTTGCTTCGGACTTTCCGAGATTCATTTTTCTTGGGAAATTTAGTTTTGACTGGATGCATTTTTTTGGTAACCTTAACAGGTGAAGAGGATCGCAAGCGTTTCCGCTTGTGAGGTACAACAGCATCACTGTCACTGTCCTCAAAGTTTTTTGAACGTTTCAGAACACCATTTGCGCTTTTGTTTTTTGAAGACTTCTGGGTGCTACTTTTCAGACTAGCATTCATTATTTCATCATCAGAGTCCTCTTCTGTTGATTCTTCCTCTGATTCAGTGTGATCTTTTACCTCCTCCTCCTCCGTCTCTGAGTTGTCAGGGCTGTTATCTGTTTCATCTGCTGCATCTGAGTCAACTTCATTGTAGTCTTTTTTCTGGAATCTTGCAGACCGAGAGGACCGCGCTAAGGCACTGGCGTTCTCTTTCTCCAGACCATTCAACTCATTTGTCCCCTCGTCATCCTCAGAATGGATACGTCTCCTCCGAGATCTGCTACCATTCAATGCACTGGCTCCTTCTTCGTCCTCGGAATTGATCATTCTCCTTCGAGACCTGGTACTGCGAACCTTTCTGTGAATGGGTGTTTCTTCATTGTCGGAAGTCAATTTTTTTGAGGTACTCTTTGTTTTCACAGAGTTTTTCTTTTTAAGGGTGGCAGATTTAGGTGGCCTTCCCCTACCCCTTGGTGCTGGCTGAACAGGGGTGTCGGAGTCACTGTCATCAGACACCACACGTGAGACGTGGTTCACTTTGCTTTTAGAACCTCGTTTGGTGAGTTTTTCATTGCCCTCATCTTCATCGTCAGAGAGGAAATCTTCATCACTATTCCCATCTGATGTATAAAAGATATTGGATTTCTTGAGGCGTTCACTAGCTAAGCGTGGAGGCAGAGGTCTGGTAGATTTGCCTTTGCCACGTTTGGAAGGCTTGCCTGAAACAGATTATAAAAATTGATTTTAATATTTGTGATAGCTTTAAACAGTCAACAGTCACAAAAGTATTATGATTTTAAATTTAGACCTCTGCTTACGAGAAAAAAATAATTAATGAACAAACCTCTTGGTGGTGCTTTAGAGAAATTCTTCACGTACTGACTTGGTCTGTAATCATTATCTCTATCATCATCATCCCCCATGTCATCATCACTGTCATGGTCTGTATGATTCACAATCCCATTCACAGCATCTTCATCACAAAATTCAGTGTCAACATCCTCACTCTTTTTATCATCATCCACAATGGTTGCATCTGAATCATCGCCATTGGTCAGTATGCAGTTCTTTTTACTTTTGGAGCTTGATCCTGGCAAGATATACATCTCATTTAATACTAGGCTTTCTAAAGGTTAATTTAACTTAAGACAGTCATATCAGCAATTGACACTGAAATATTGAAATACCTGCAATGTGGCCATTACTGTGTATTGAGGGACCAGCACCATTGATGGTCTGCCTTCCATTAGAATACCCTGAGGTGGAAGGCTGGTTTGGATCAAGAATGTTTGAAGTCAGAGTATCCCATGATGCTGAGGGCTGAGGTGAGGATGAATGCTTTGACCTGGCAACAAAGTAAATCATCATTGGTCAATTTTGATCCCGCAAGAAAACTTTGTAGGAATAAATTGGAAAAAATTGACAGTAGTAAATCAGGAAATGATTTTGTTGGTACTGTAATACCTGGGCTGTTTGCGAATCCGTCCAGAAGCTTTAAGAGCAGATTTCCAGGTGTTAATAATTTCAGTGATCTGGGCCTCAAACAAAGCAGAAAGACGAAGGGTCATGGAATAAATCTGTTAGAACAAAGATTAATGATGCCATAAATATGCAGAAGAACATTATTTACTTTTTGTGACAGCTACTTATGTGTAAAGGTTTATTTGTGTTTATGAGTTTTTGCCCTTTACCAGTGTTAATGTACTAGATTTATAGCCAGATAAAACCATAACTGCAAAATGAAGTAAGAATAATACAGTAAAAGTTAATTACCCTTGAGCGTTTATTGATATTATACAATTTGGAATTCTGGAAAATAAGACGGATATCACGACACATATCGACAGGATTTCCATAATGCCCAGTGGCAAGTTTAGTGTGGACAGTGGTGAGATCCATAGGGTTGGTAACTATATCTTCATAATCCTTGTGATTAAAAAAAAACATCTGCTGTGAGGAACTACTTTTTTTTTAAAGAGTATGAATTTATAATTTATATTATGAAATTCACATTAAAATGGATTAGTAATATGTAAAAATGAAGTGAACGGTTGTCTTTACCGGATAATCAGCAGGATTGACAGGGATTCGGAATGGTTCAGAATCTTCACAATCAAACAACATTGCCAGAAGTGACTCGCTTTGTTCCAGCCAAGCTTCTGGGTTAGGTTTCCTTTTCCTTTTTTTCTTTCTAGGGCTGCTGTGAGTCTACAGATTGATAAAACAATAACCAAAAAAATTAATTTTAAAATAAAAGTAATTGTAAAACACTTTGAAATACGCTGGACATAATATTTAAACATTTAGGTGTTAATCTATGTGTAAAATATAACTGAGCACTTTTATAAATACAACAATTAAAACAACAAAAAGTCAATTTAAGATTAGGGAAAAACACACCACAGAATAAACAAACTGGCGTACCTTTGAATTTCCTGGCTGACTTTCATCATCACTAGAACCAGTTTTAAAATCACTGTGTGCTAATTCACTCAAAATAGTAAGTGGATCTTGGCAACCATGATCCCTATAATAAAAACCACATTGGTATGAAATTAGCTGGGTGAACAATATTTATAAACACCTAGACAGACACAACAATCAATTTATTTTCCTTTCCATCAATACAATGTGTATATTCTTTATATGTATACAATACAGAAATAAAAAAAAACCCACTTAATAAATCTGAGTAAAGTTTCTGAAAGAGCGTTGGCATTTTTGACAATGCTACTGCCTGACTTGTTGAATATACTAGCATTGGCTGAAATGAGTCTCACATCCCATTGCAAAGCTGTGACCCTCCTAAAAAAAAAAATTAAAATAAATGTTCCTATCAAAAAGAATTTTTTGGTGTAAAATATATAGAGGGAAATCTATATTCTACAGGCTATTTAGGGGAAATTATATTTTAAAGGCTATTTTCATATATTATAGCCCTATAAAAGGCTCTAAAGTTTATACAAGAAATAAGACTTAAACAAAACATGCTTGGAACTTCTAATTTGAGCAAAACTCTCTGATTTGTTTAACAGAGTTCCTGAAGTAACATTTGAAAATCTTTTTTGAACAGCTTGTAAAATAAATGCAAAATGAATAGGTAGCCTTAATTAATGATCTATTAAAAATGAGTTTTCATCAAAAATCTTAAAAATCATAAAAAATCAAAATCTTAAATAGGTTTAACTTAAAAAAACTTAACCAGCTATGCAAACTAACCTGTAAAATCCATTCTCCAGTCTAGTTTTGATTGTACTGAGATCAATGGGGTATGAAACAAAACAGGCATAGGTAGGAAACTGCTGCAGGTCTACCGGGGCTATGAATGGCTCAGCGACTGAGTGCTGCATCAAAGCTTCCAATCCCCGAATCAAACGCTGAGAATCAGCTTCTCTGCCACAGGATGGCCACTCTGTTTTTTTTGGCACATATAACAGAGATTTATATTCCTCTTGTGTAACACCAACTCCCCCTCCAACAACAGCTGGTTTTCCTAAAAAAAAATATTAAAATCAAATCTTTTTTCCTTGAGCATCACTTTATTGTAGCTGTATCTTTAAAAAAAAAATATTATGGTCCATAAGATGATGTTGCTTAATCTATGCAAGTAGATGTAATTAGATCAGCTCACTGATCTGGATATTCAATAATTTAGATCACAATCTATATGTCCTAAATCTATGGAGATTTTTCTCATTGAAAACAAAACTGGATAACTTCTAGCATTGTTGTTACCCATTTATTTAAGGATAGGCACCACGGATAAAATTTTTTTTTTTATTTAACACATTTCTGGATGTTTAATAAGTTCATATAATTATAGTTGTTAAACTATAGACAAAAATAATATATAGCCGTCAATAGCAGTACTGGTTGCCATGGAAACAGCGAAAAGGTGTGAAAACTAACACCTTTTCAAATCGCTAAGGCTTTGTTCCCATAAGAGATTTTAAAAAACGGATGAAAGATTTAGATTTCTCAAACCAAACTATACATTTCTACGTTTACTCATTGCGATAGCTTGTACTCAATTTTTTATACAAATTTTTACGTAAATGTATGTACAAAAATTAGGGGGTGGTGTTACAAAAATAACAATATTTCCTTAAGTATTGTAGTAAACTTAATGTACAAACGTAGTTTTGTAGATGGTATAATGCTGAACGCACGTGGAATGTTTTATTCTTGTATGACAAAGGGTTCCAAAGCCTTAGCGATTTGAATGTCGAATTTTGAGTAAAAATGCAAAGTTGAGAAAACGTGAAAAGAAGAGCGGGAAAAGGCGCGGTGCGTTTTCTCTTATAGAAAACAGAAAAAAAAACGTCTTGTTATATGTGGAAGAACCATTTGTCTAATAAAATACGCTTTGATTTATGTTGTAAGCTTTAGATAGATTTATTCTATGTAAGCAGAAAATATGTATACAACAGGTAATGAATGTATGACTATTAAGTATTACACATCCTATCAATCGAGCGGTATTCTCAGAACAGCTATCATCAAACCAGATAAAGTTTTGTTTGTTAGCCGGTCTTCTCACTTCAAAACAATGTCTTTCTCTACTCAAATTGTAGCTTACACAAGTTTATTGCCTTATGATAATAGCCTACAACACAACACTGGGTACAACGCTTGAGGCTAGACACGCCCCTCCACCCCATCCCACGGCTGGATAGTGCATGAGGCACCGATGAGCCATAGATTACCAATGTTCATTCAACCGCGAATAACACATCTGTGTAGATAGGGTCAAGTACAGGGCCTAAGTGAATGCTTCCCAGCTATCCTATCTACTACTATCTAGTATTTACATTCGTTGCTAGCACACCCTATACGGAGAGATGGGCATACACATTAACACATGTGTCGTATACAGTCTGGTGTAAAGCCTGATGAACGCGTTCAAGCCTATCACAGCATGCCGTAACAAGATTATAAACCGGCCGTTGGTTGAATGGCGAGAAGGGAATGAAGGGGTAAAGGGGATGGACAGTACATTCTTCAAACTGATAGTCATGTCCATGACGCATTGTTTCAGCTTAGTATAATTTTAAAGCGTACGCAACAGTGTTTAATATTGTTCCAGTGATAATCAACAGTACATTTCTAGGCAAAGTTTCAATTATTAAACTTAATGTTGTTGTATAACTTTAAAACAACAAATAGAAGAGTATACGCAAATGGGGTAAACAAACGAGACAGGCGATTGTTTTGTTTATCAAGAAACAAGATGGCTGCCTAGCACACGTGGTTAGTTGCAGCCTATCGTGAATTATTTTGATTTACTGTACTATAATATGATTGGTCAAGCGTATCAATGAACCTCTTCTCATTCATAAATTTTACGCGCATGCCCTTATATGGAGTTTAATATAAAATTTTACTTTGTAGAAAACAACTTCTATCCCAATTATTTTTAGAACAAAAGAAAAGGTCACTACACCAGCGGGTACACGAGTGCTTGGCCCTTAGATTGCTGTAAAACTTATGGTGCCTCGCGGGCAATAAATGATGTAATACCCGCTCGAAGATAGCCGCTGTCCGCGTAGTAGTGTGAAAACTTGCCGGGGGGTACCAGGTTTCACATCGCAATAAACGGATAACCGTAAGCTGTAGAAGTCCGAAATGTTCGGGTTAGATAGATAAAAGGTACTAGTATCGAATTAAGAAATAAAAATTTTGGGTAGCAAAATTAACATTTTATCGAAAACATGGGTATCTTGTTCCCTTAATGCAGTTAAAAATAGGATCTCTTGCTAAGAGTAATGAGTAATAATTTTATGAGTTTTGAGAGAGGACTACCACTCACACACCCTACAAGACAAGTGTGAAACCACACAGAGGCCGGCATTGTTTTACTTACTTTTCGGATCTATAGGTTCCATATCCCAGGGACTGAGCTTCTCAAATTCTCCATTGTCCCATCTAGTCACAAGAAAGAAAGAATAGAAAATATGACAATAAAACCTTTAGAGTTTTAATTTATGATTAATTTTAGTTGTTTCAAAAATATTTTAGCCATTAATAACATTACAAAGAAATAACTTACTGCACATTAAAGCATTGATATAAACAGTCAGGAAACTCAGGATACAGTGGTTCTTGTGATTTAATGGCTCCCATCCACCACTGGTCATCGATCATTGAACGAAACCTCATACCTGGAAATCAAGTTTTAAAATTGAGCTACTGGCATGGTAACAGGTTATAATAAGAATACAAAAATGTAAATAATTCACCTAGAATATAACACACCATGATGATTGATTTTTCTATAAACAAAGTCGGTAAAATGGCAAACAAAAAACTCACCTGGCTTCCAGCCTCTTTCCACTGATATGTCGTAATGTTGTTTGAGCACTAAAAAGTCTATCACATCTGGCATGTCATGATATCTACGTAAGCAGAAATGGAAAATTCTGTACCACAAATGATTCTATAAACAAGCATATTATCTTAACAGAATTATACACATTTATAATTCCAGCCTTATTGTAAAACCAACCACTTACTTTATGGTAAAACTTTTGCCAGTAAGTCTCCCTGAGTTAGGATCCATAAATGCGAGTTTCAAACAGCAGAGTCGAGTTGGCTTCATCAGCCATTTGATTCCAACTATTTTTACTGATTCGTGTGCCTAAGTATATAAAACAAATGAAAAATGTAAGTCCTATTAGTGGGTTGGCACGGTTGGATGGCAAAGTGACAAATGCTATCCCCTTAGACTATAGTTCGGATCTCATGCTCAAATCCACCAAGCTTCTTTGGATACCTGACTAGAATTAGGGAAAGTTAAAGCTGCAGGGTGCAGTGCTTTCCACACAATCCTTTCATAAAACGCTGTCAAATTAACAGGTAAAGTCTACTTCATCTGACAATGGTATGTTAGGTTAAAAAGGAAATTCTTTTATTCCTTTTATAATAAAGTAATATTTTGAGCTGCCTTATCATAAAAGTTCATAGGAGAATATTGAAATTACTGTAATTATTATCTGTTAAAACACTGGAAGGAAGAATAAAAGCTTACCCTGAGGTTTGGAATTTTATGCCAGGGTTGGTTCTTGTCTACATCTACTTTGTACACTTCCTTCCTCAAAACAGCCTGCAGGTACTGCTCATGGCCCTGGCGGAAGTACATCACCTCGTCTCCCATCTGAGGTACAAAAGGTGCTTTTCTGGGTATCACAGATGTAATCCATTCTGGTGGTTTCATTTTCTCATCTAGTTCTGTAACTGGTTTGAGATTGGGATCAGGTGGTACAAGCCGAGGTTTCCTCCTCTGTGAAAACAAATCAGTCAATTGAGTAACTAGCATATAGTAGTGCTCACTTGCTCTATATTAGGGGTTGTCCATTTATGGCGTCCACAAAAATTTGGAATTTTAGACCCCCCCCCCCCCCCAAATTTAGTAGACCTCTCAAAACATGCTGCAAAATTATTAATACATCAACATACATGTTATGTGTACCTTGCTAACGTATTAATTGCTAATCTAATATAGAATTTGATATTTTAGGTAGCATCTATTACTAGGCCTAAATAATAAAATTAAAGGTGAGCCTAGAAAGTGTTGAAAAAAAAAAGCACATTTCAAACGTCGTCTTAGGCTGTGGCACAAATTCATGATTTAGACTATGATTTAGTTACATGATGTGAGCCTAGAGCTAATTGTTTTTTTAAATAATGCTTTAATTGTTTAAAATGTTTAAAAAATAAACTTGAAATTTTATGAAATGTTTTATATAATTGCCGAGGTCACTGCGCCACCCTGCCCTTCCGATTGCAAAAAAAAAATCTCCCCTTCTGTTCTTATTCGGGCCATATACAGTTACCTTTGAATTTCTGATACATTTATTCACCCTTTGTGCTGGGGATATTCAACACAATAACTGTAGATTTAATGTACAACCTAAATTTTATGTGCAGTTTTATTTTTAATATTAGTATTTTGAGGTAAATAAATTAAACGTGGACGTCAACAATAACCCGAACCCACAGTCAGCAAAGTCAATTTTTTTCTGACCCCTCCCCCATGTGAACGTCATAAATGGATGACCTCTTACATTTTATTTAAAACTTTAATTGAGTAAGTTAAGTTCACTTTAAAACCTATCGACCCACAGGGCAGAATGAGTTAACCTGTTTCTTTGACAGCCAGCCGCCTTTACATTCCCCAACCTAAGTCAGGTACCCATCAAAGTTGAGTGGACTCAAGGACATATTACTACTCTGGTTAGTTGTCAAACACTCAACCATTTTACCATGTTGTCTCCTATTTATATCTTTTACTTATTGTAAAATAGTTATTACCCTTTCTGCTTTTTTTCTTTTTTTCCTAAATGTCTTCTGGCTTGCTTTTCGTCGTTTTGATTCTCGTTTTGTAGAAGTTGAAGGCCCCTCAATGTTCTCTTTCTCTTCTTCACTACTGCTATCATCAGATGTTGTAGTGTCTTCTGTATCCATCTCCTCTTCATCTGCCTCGACAACATCTATTAAATCATCTTCGTCTGTTGAAGACAATCTGCGCCTCTTTGGTTTTCGCTGTGACCTTCGTTTTGGTGGTTCTAAGTTGCTGCTGCCTTGATCTCCAACCCAGTCTGAGTAATCACTGCTGCTGTTATCGCTGGCAAAATTAATTTGAACAAAAAAAAAACAGTAAATAATAGGCTAACATTAATATTTTAACAATCTTCTAAGTTTACAAGCACATTTAATTTTTTTAGTTTACCTGTCCCACAGATCTACATCTGATCCACCTTCTTCATCTTCCTGTAAACAAAAAAATATATACATTTCTTAACAAAAGCAGAATTTCATGATACAAATTTGTATTTGCACTGATATATTTAGCTTTAGTTCACTAACTGGATGCAAGTATTACAACAAACCTCTTCCTCTGTGTCATACAATGCTCTTGTTGTCAGTCTGTTTCTGGCTGTTTCCATATTTTCAGGGATGTCTTCCATTCTTTGACCATCACCACTTGTTTGTTTCTTTGGTTTTTGGCCTCGTTTTTTGTTTACTAAAACACTAGCTGATGACAACTGCATGTAATAAAAAAAAAAGAGTAATGTCAGCAACACATCTAAACAAAAGTAGTTAGAGAAGAATATTACCCTAGATAAATATATTTTATAATTTTTTATTTACCACCAAAAAAAGCATACACCTAACACTTACATCATGGGGAGAAAGCAGTTTCTTTTTCCTTTCTGTAACAAATTTTCTTATTTCCTCTTCTGTATAAGCTGATCTCTTTTCTTCAGATGCTCTATAATGATAAGAAAAGAAAATTATGCACAAGCTAATATAAAAGTTCAAGATATTCTAATATATATTTTTTGCGTTTTATACCGATATCACAATGGTAATTGACTAGTAAGCACAACAAAATTACATCATAGTTATATTTATGAAACCCTTCAGAAAGCTTTAAAAAAAAAATAATGTAACATTTGATTCGCATTTTTACCTCAGCATTTCAGGGTCTAATGGTCGTACAGTTACATGCCTTCGTGCAGCATCTCTCTCTTTCTTTGTGGACCTGACAGAGACATTCCCTAGCGACTGCCGCACACCTTCTATTTCTCCACTACGGCGCATGCCTATTCGATCTGTTCCATGTAAAGTTAGTATTTATAGAAATATCTTGTAATGTATATAGGTTATTCTTAGCAAAATTATGATATAATGAATTAAAAAACAACAATAGGAACTAACTTTGCATATGTGATCGAGGTGTTGGAGGTGAGTATGGCAAGTATGGTGGAGACATGACATTGCTGTTGCTACTGCCAGATTCTCTGTGCAATCTTTGATCTTGCTGTCGTTGAAGCTCTTGTATCATAACATCTATGCTAGGCCGTGCGCCACCTCTGCGAACAGCACCTGGACGAACATCTACAGAATCTGCTTCTTCTTCAGTCTCAGAATCATCAACTTGATTGGCAGCACCATCTTGTCTTACATCATTGTCTAAGTCACCTATTACTTCAGATTCACCTAAAACAAAATTCAGAGGTTAGCATTTGGAAAACTAGAACCGTAAACTTAATCCTGAGTTATAATTCATAAGATATAAATTGTTACCATGTGCATTAACAACCATCTGTGGAACTAGATTTGATTCTTTGCAGTGTTCTCTGCCAGGAACTAATCTCTGCAGTGCAGCAGGGTAAGGGTTTCCATCAATATCAACAAGGAAGGGTGGAGGCATCAGGTGTGGAGGCTGCTGTGTTTGCTCATCAAGCACAAAGTTATTTGCATCTCGCATTAGAGGTCTGTAGTCTGTATGAAAAAACATCTGCTGTGGAATCTGGATGGGGAGAACCATTTGTTTTTAGAATTTAATACATTTCACAAAATAAGGACAGAAGAAAGTGGTTGATAACATTAAGCATTGAGATTTGTTGTGTACCTTTTTGCATCTCTCATTTGTGCCGAAACCCAAGAGAAGTAAATGCCCATGAGAGTCTGTAGCAGCTAGAGAATGACCATCAGGTGAGAATTTACAATCAAACACAGCTCCATGACCCTGACCTTCAATCTAAAAAAATAATTAAAAAAAAAGTAATTGCAGAATTAAAATGTTCAAATTTCATTTTTCCAGAAAGTCAAAGTAAAATCACATACCAGGTTGAAGAATTTTTTAATTTTCGCCCCTGAGTATAAATCCCATATAATCATCCTTCCATCATGTCCAGCACTTAGCAAAATTCTGGCATCTGTTGGGCATGCTTCTAGAACAAAAACTTCATCCTCATGACCCTAATTAGATAATAACCAGTAATTAGGGATAGTTAAACATACCATACAAATTTGAATAAGCATAGTGAAAAAGAAAAATTTTCTGATAATAAAATAATGGAAGCTGTATGAATATTGATTAAAATTTGTAGTTAAGAATCAACTAGTACTTTTTAGTAGTTTTAAGACTTCATTTTTACCTCTAAAACTTTTAATAGAGTCCCAGTATATGCATTCCAAATCTTAATGGTAAAGTCAGACACTGCTGTCAACACCATTTGGTCGTCCATACTCCAGCTCACCATGGTAACTCTCAATTGATCTTTAGCATCATTTCTATTTGTCTCTTGACATTGGCTAGGACTTAAGGTAATAAATGCAAAAGTGGTATTTTAATGACAGAAATAGTATGTAAGAAGTAAAATTTAAAACAACATTGATCTAAAACCACTTTTTATTAACAAATTGAACAAATAACAGACATAGAATAAACATTTCTAGATTTGAGTTAATCTTGTTAATTTTTTAGACATTCAACTCTTAAAAAAGTAATAGCTCTTTGCTTTAGTAACCCCTTACTTTACCCATCCAATAAAAAAGTACCTATTGATTTTTGCATTCATATTAAGAACAGTAGCTCTCCATTCTTGTTTTTCAAAGCGCCAAATCCTTGCTGTACCATCATTGCTACCACTCACAAATCGATTTAGATTATTACTGTAACATATACTGTCTACTTTGTCCTAAAATTAAAAAGCAAAAACAATTGGAATCTATATAAAAGATAAGCTCAGCAGTTTTAAAATTTATTTTAAGTAAAATTCATTTGATTATATGAAGTGACAATATTGCAAGGGTACTTACAGTATGAGCTTCAAGTTCACAAATTTTTTCTATGCCCACTGCATGAAGAAAATAGACCCGAACAACATGATCAGAATTTCCAGTGGCAAGAAAAGCACCACCAGGGGAAAATGAAGAACACAGCATTTGAGCTCCGGCGCGGGATTTTTCAATAAATTTTATAGGTTTCAGACTGAAATTAAAATTTTGACATCAAACAATAGAAAAAATATTTTTGTATTTAATTGCAATTAAAAAGTAAGATTAATTGTAAATGAGAGATAAATTACCTAAACACATTTGTATGAATGTTATAATGCCAGAAACAAACACATCCATCATTGCCAGTAGACACTATGTAGCGGTTGTCTCCTTGAGCCTTCGGACAAAACTAGTAAAACAAAATAACTGTTAGTTAATTTAAAAAATTTAACAGCTGAGAATAAAAAAGCCTGAGATTTTTTAAAAGTATTTTTATTACTTAATGAAAACATTTAAAAAAAAAAAAAAATGCAGCAAACCTGAACAGATGTGATCATACTCGAATGAGCTTGTAAAACAGCTGCTGGAGCCTTTGAGCGCAAACACCATATTCTAACCACTTTATCACAGCTGCCACTAGCTAGGTATGTATTTTCATATGAAACTGCCATATCTGTGATTTCCGCAGAGTGGCCACGCAATGTTGCAAGTAAGCGCATATCATAAACACTCCATATTTTTACAAGTGCATCATCAGCCCCCTACATAAAAATAAAAATTAGTTTTGATTCAGTAGATTTCTTAAGGTGTAACAAATGCAAGAAGATTTAATATCACTCACTGTAAAAATGTAATTTCCGGTCCTATCAAAGAGCACACAGTACACAGCAGATAGGTGTCCCAACTTTCTACCATGCATGCTTATTTTATTAAAAAGGCTTGTTGGTGCAATACTGTGATGTCGAACTACCCCTGACATCTGATAAGCTTTGGCAACATGAGCTAAAGATCAAAGCAAGTAGTTTAAATCAAGTATACAGCATTAAACAATATTTTACTTTGGTCAACTTTACCAGCCCTAATTATAATTGGTATAATTTAATATTTCTTGAACTCATTTCCAAGTAATGTTATACTAAACTTTTGAATAAACTCTAATGATATGACAAAAGAAAAACCCAATGAAATTGCTCTTTTTCAAAATCTCATAAAGCTAAACATTTAAAGAACTTACGGACTGCAGGAATGGCAAGATTGGCAGGTGGATATATTGGCATTCCATGCTGGCGAACAATATGGTGAGAAGAACTCCATTTTGTTTGACGAATACCTGAACATAAAAAAAAATTTGATGTTTTTTTTTCCCTAAAATTATTCTATCATGTAACAGTGGAGGCCATATTCCTTAAATATTTGGTTTTTACCTTCAGCTGTTCTAAGCAAAGATAAACTTCCAGCTCCTAAAAGGGACTTAACTCCTGGAACACTTGGTTTTATTTCTTTATCAAGCAAAGTACCTAACCGCTCAACAATACGAAGTAAATGGTCTCCTTTTATATGTCTGTTTAGGTATACCTATGCATGGGCAAAGAACAATATTGTAAAAAACAGTTTTCTTCACATATAACTTGTTATAAAAGTACAGAAATTAAAATAAAAAATAGAAGAAAAAAATAGATATATAGTGAAATATTTATCCACATTTGTCAATGAAAAAAAATAATTATGATAGTTTATAATTTGGATATAAATATTAATAATGGTGTTAAGAATTCATAAAGATCTAGACTAGATAGATCTAGCATATTTTCCTCTCAAAATAACTGTTTTTATAATGTTAAGCATAAAATATGAACACTCTAGGCCTATAACAATTAAACCCCCCACCTTCCCCTTCCCATGTTTACATGCTCAATATTTCCTTCTTCCAAATAAGAGTTAAAAAGCAGCTGTGAAAAAGTAGTCCCAGCCATGTTTGTAATGTACCCAACTAGCCTAGCCCAAGGAAAATTCCTATGCAAAAATGATTAATCTAATTAAATATTACTCAAGTGTCAATAATTAAAATTAGTATAAAATTCACTATGAAAGTATGTAACACTTAATTATATGGTTTGAAACATTTTGACAGTTTTAGCAATACAGTGAAAATTTGACCTGACCTACATATTTAACCCCATTTCTTCTATCCAATCAAAATGGTTTTGACATAAAGATGATTCTTTTCTAAAGTACCATGGTCATTGGATGAACAGAAATCTGTCCAATGACATCACAACCCATATGCACTAATTTATACAAAATAGTTAAATCATTTTTTTACAAAAACAAAATATATTTTAACTTACAAATTAAAAATACAGGAAAAAAACTTGACATTAGATAAAATATTTATTTTCACACCCAAATATGTTTACCTTTTGAGTTGTAGAATTTCTGGCAGAAATTATAAATTGTTTAAAAGTTGGTCCTATTTTAAAACAGTGTAATGTATTTTCAAGACTTACCAAATGTTCATAACTCCTGAAGTGTGTGTTACCTTCCCAGTCCACTCTTTGAGGCAAAAGCTGAAAGTAGTCACATGATGAAATAATAATGAAAGGAAATTCTAAAATATGTTGGTTGATACATTCTTTCAATAATTTGAAATAGATAATCATTTATTAATCACTGAAAATCAAATTCATATTACCCGCATTTTTAAGTTAGAAAATAAAGAATGTGCATAAAAGACAGCTACAACTACTCACCTGGAACTCTTCCAGTTCTTCGAGTAGAGCCTAAAATGAAAAGCGAAATTAGTTAAATAATGAATAATTTAACTTGTTAAATCAGTAAATTAAAAAGCAGCATACCTTAGCGGCCCTTTTACATGGCCCATTATTAAGAAATCGCGCGATGAGAAAGTAAAGTTCTGAAAAAGAAAACAAGATGGTGACAACTAGAGTAGACCTCGTTGTAACATAAATTAAGCAGTAACAAAAATGAAATTCTTCTTACCAGGCTCAAGTACAGATAAAGAAGATGTGTTGCAATCCATTCCTGTCATAAAATATTAATAATCATACTCCAAAAGAACACGGATTACACAACTTTTACACAGGTCTCTTGATTCTCATAGACGCCATTTTATGTTTTCACTCACTTGGATATCATCTAAACATCCATAGATCTAGTAGGCGGATGAATAGCTGCTCGATCATTCTTTAAATATCTTATTTCTATTAAAGAAAGTTAACTCTCTTGAACTAGATTACAATAGGTATGTGTATTTTTAAACGTTAATTTTAATGATAATATAAGTGTTGTAAAAAAGAACAGAACAAAGTTTAAGAACTATTTTTTTGTGTGTTAGGCCATAGTTTAAGTTAACATGATGTGTAGGCCAAGGGAAAAAAAGCTGTAGGAGAATGACTTTTCTACCGACCTGTTATTGCCAGGTTGTCATTATGCAGTCTTTGTTTACGTAAGCCTAGTAGTTATTTATAACATTTGTTAATTTTGGGTAGCCTAGACTATCAGGTATTTTTTTTAATCAAAAGTGTGTGGGATTTTGAATTTCCGTGTGTTTTATGGATTATTAAATTATATTTTTTTTTAAAAAAGAGGACATAGGCCAACTGTTTAAAATATAAATTTAACTATTTTCAAAGCTAATTACTGCTAGATCTATAATAAAATTAGTTTTTATAGCCCTACTCATTTGACGATTCTGCAATATTATTCAAATCGCAGTGGATATTATGCACAAATTTAGAAAGCATGTGTATTCTTGTGAACACAATAACAAATTAAGCTGCTAATAAAGCTGATAGTTTTGTGACAATATTTTTACCTACAAAAGTTTGATAATTTATTAATTAAAGCGAGTCATAGAATTTGAACTATAATAAGAATTTTGATAAAAATATTAAATTAAAATAAATGCAGCCTACATTTTAGTTATAGTAGCTTACACAGTTACAAAAATAAAAAGATGACGACAAGGAGTCATCTATTCTGTATTTGTTTAAATAATTTTTTCCCCCTAGGAATGGGGAAGAGGGCTATTAATATAACATAGATCTAGATATATGTTATTATTGTTTTTGTGTCTACTCGAAACAAAAAAAAAATTATAATTAAAGATAAAATTAGTTTGATGTATGCTTTTTCTAAGATCTGGCCAACTAGTTGTGTGGACATTGAGAAAAAGAAAGTAGGATTTTAAGGTTGGCCTACGTTGCCTGTTTTCAGTCAGCTTCCTTGATTTCATCAGTTTACTTGGAATCTAGAGATCTAGATTAGATCTTAATACTTAGATCGAGATCTACTACATTTCTATCTTAATTAGTAATAATTAGGCCTACAAATAAATCTTAGAATTAAGTTGTAAGATCTAGAATTCTAGATTAGTACTTTTTTTATTTTTATTATTTAATATTTATTTAGCAAAAGTAGAGTCTTAGTTACTATAGAGTCCTTGCAAACACGTGACCTAAATCACGTGATACCTACGCCCGCCGCCACAGTGGTGTACATCAGACGTAAACACAATCAGCTGTTCGCCAGCGCTGGACGTGTTCACCAGCGCTGGACGTGTTCACTGTATGTAAAAAATCGCGCCCGCGGAAAAGGAAAAATATGTTAAAAAACTTGAACTCTTAGGAATTGAAGATCCTTATACAGTTATTGACAGTTTCGTGGATAATATTATAAATATGTGGCCGAAATTTCTAAATAAAAATACTGTTAGTTAGTAATACCGTTTGCGTTTAGAGTTTAAGTAGACAAAGCTGATCAAATGCAGTAATATATTAGAGGTTATCTACTGTAGCAAACGTGAGACCACTTAACTCCTACAAAACCCACACTACAACGGCTAATATAATCCATGGGTAATAACCAATCTGGGTAGCATGTTATACAATTTAAGACCCTTATAATCCAGCAGGGAAGTAATCAGACACATTAATACTGACGTTCAACCCTCATGATGGCTGCCCCCACCTGTATCTAGCCCACAATAAAACCAAAGAGGAGTCTGCCCTGCCCTCCCCTGAAAATGTCTCACCTCCGTGATACCCAGCCCCACAGAGATAGTATTTCTTATATAATTTTGACCCTCAGGGCCCAGCAGGGAGAACAAAGGGGAAAGTCCCACTGCTCTCCCCTCAACACTTCTCACCTCGGTGTCATGTTATGTCATTTATAGCACGGCACACATGGCTTATCAGGGGAAAGCATTTAGGCATTAAGAATCTTAACTCTGGACAGCTACACACTAGTATACTAGCTACACACTAGGTGCCTACTGTAAACTACTAGACTGTAGGCCCTATGTAGACCTGCAATTGTATCAATTGTAGACTGGGTCCATTGTTATTATTCTAAACCATCTCACTTATAATGTTTCTAGCTTGATTTGTTTCTTTTATAAACAGTGGATTTAAAAAAAAATCATTAACCAAATAATAATAATGTGGTTATTTGTTGTTGGCTGGTATGATCTAGATTGTACTACTAGGCTACAAAAACTTAGTAGACCAATTACTAGATATGAATTTGAATTTAATTAAACTCAGTCCAGTATCAGATACATATTGCTGTAAAAAGACAACAAAGTAGGTAGGCCTTAGTAATTTATTAAAGCCTTTTACTACAATAATATCAACTACATGCTTGTATAAAGTTTTTACAATTTAATTTAAGTAGCAGATTCTAGATCTAAGTCTAGTCATATAATCTATTTCAATTTCAGAAAATTTCGTTTGCTAAAAAAATGATTAGATAATAGAGTGAGATTTTAGATCTTAGAGACAATTAAATGCTTTATTAGGCCTATTATGACTACTTTTGATTTATGATGGGTGTATTTTGAATCGAATGTAGATCTAAAGTAATTAAATTTAAGTAAAGAAGTAGATTCTAGATTCTATGTCTACCCAGCGGAGCCAGGTATTAGGCCTACTATTAGATCTTATTATTCTTATTAGCCTATTACTTTTGACTTTGTCTTTTACTATTAGTATTTGTGAAGGTCGAGCATATTTGTTTTATTAATAGTTATCTTTTATAATTAAAATGAAGTTTATTATTTTACTGTCCTTACCTGAAACAAAGTATCGAGAACTGCATTTGATCAGATTCGGCTACTTTAACTCTAAACGCAAACAGTATTACTAACAGTATTTTTATTTAGAAATTTTGTCCACATATTTATTTATACGAAACTGTCAATAACAGTATAAGGATCTTCATTTCCTAAGAGTTCAAGTTTTTTAACGTATTTTTCCTTTTCCGCGGGTGCGGTTCTTTACATACAGTGAACGCGTCCAGCGCTGGTGAACACGTCCAGCGCTGGCGAACAGCTGATTGTGTTTACGTCTTGTGTACACCACTGTGGCGGCGGGCGTAGGTATCACGAACGGACGTGACGTCATATGAAAGGACTCTATTAGTTAGACTGTCTTAGACTTAGAGTTTAGTTGAATTAGTTAGACATTGAGTACATGTGGTAACATTACAATACATTGTCCCTACTAAATTAATTTAATAATTTTTAAAATTTAGCCAACAGTTTTCATTTTGAGACATTCACTTTCATTTATCATTTATCATTTTGTCTTGTTACTTACTTCCCTGCTTACAAAAAATAGTTATTTTCAAAATACAAATTGTATGACTTAGGATAGAAAACTTCTTAAATAAATTTTTCTTTATATATAACATTTTCCCACAGAAATCAATGTCTTGGTTCCCAGAGAGGAGACAAAAAACATGGGTTCAAAGAGCCTGCGAAACAATTATCACTGCTGGCCCTGTTCCAAAACATGTTGCTATTATCATGGATGGCAACAGGCGGTTTGCTGTAAAAAAGAGTATTGCTAAATCTGAAGGACATCTGAAAGGTTTTGATAAACTAGCAGAGGTATAAACTTATTGCTACTTATTACAAGTACTGTACTTTAAAAATTAGTATCAAAAGATGTAGGTCCTATATCCTTTTCTATTTTCTCAGACCTAAGTAGTGATTGTAAAACTTTTAAAATGCATTTAAACAGTTTTTGAGATGGCATAGTTGGGTGGTGGAGCGCATGACTGTTAACTCGGAAGTCTCAAGTTCGGATCCAGCGCTCAAGTTTATAGGATGTCCCTGAGCCCACCCAGCTCTAATAGTTACCTGACTTACATAAGGGAAAGTAAAGGCAGCTGAGTATAATACTGACCACACTCCCTTTATATGCAGAGGTCACAGAAATAGGTGAACTCTGCTTTATCTGCTCCATGGTTCTCCAGGTCGGAAAGGGTTACTTCTTTAATAAATAGTTTATGTTGGAGCTAAGTTTTTTACCATAAACAGTTCCTTATAATGTAAAAATGTGTAGGTTTCTTCTGTAATATGTGTACAAATGTTCTGAAACAATTGTTCAGTGTATTCATAAACCTTATTTTTATCCACTGGTCCCACTTGTGTTTGAAGACTCTAGAATGGTGCTTGGATTTAGGCATTACAGAAGTCACTGTGTATGCATTCAGCATTGAGAATTTTAAAAGATCCTCAGATGAAGTCAAATATTTAATGGAACTTTCAAGACAGAAGTTTGCAAGACTTTTACAAGAAAGGTGAATTTTGTAAATTCTTTAGTCAATATCTGTATTTTCATTTGAAAAGTTTATTTTGTTTAAAATTAATATCTTTAGAAATTAAGCATGTTTCTCTGTTTATTTAAAAAAATTACTTTATGCTATATCAATATTTTGAAAAATAGAGATCTTATTCATAACAACGGAGTATGTGTACGAATTATTGGAGATATAACACTTCTTCCTCGAGACTTACAAGAATTACTGGCTGAAGCTGTTGCTATATCAGCAGAAAATAAAAGGTTAGTTAAACTAATGGATGCTCAGATCAATTTAATGTCAACACCAAAAATGTAACACCTAATCAGAGTTTTATTTCAAAATTTTCAGAGCCATCCTAAATGTGTGTTTTGCCTATACTGCTAGAGATGACATGTGTATGGCAATGAGAGAACTAGCATCAGGAGTGAAAGAGGGTTATATATTAAAGAGGTAATTTTGTCTTAACTTTTCCTAAATATTTAATCCTGACTTAATATGGGTGTGTTATTTTAATTTTTTTCTGATTTTGAATTTAACAAGTGACATCTCTGAGAGCCTGTTAGAAAAGTGCCTTTACACCTCTCATTGTGGAAATGTTGACCTATTGATACGCACCTCTGGTGAATTAAGGCTGAGTGATTTTTTGCTGTGGGAGGTAAGTTTGTGCAAGTTTTATATTTACAATCTCAATATATCAAAAGTAACTTTTTCTATTTGTATATTTTTAAAAATTTCATTTTATAACTATAACTTAACTTTATAAAAAATTAAGTAAACAATAAATTTTATTTTGGCTGAATCTATTTGAACGTGGCTCAGAATAGCCACTTCTGCAATTAGGACACGGGACCTTACAGCCAGCCGTTGGTCAGACAGCATCAAATTTTAACATTTAGTTAATAATAATTTTAAAATAGGTCTTTACATTGTTGTAAATTTTTTCTTTGATATCTTGCTCTAAAACCATATTATCATTCCTGATAACTGTCACAATGTAGAGGAGTCATTAGATCTATGGTATAAACTTTCTCTAACCATGTGAAAGATGAGCACGCAGGACAATTTTCTTGATTAATCAATATCTACATTAAATCTTAAATATCAGATATTTCGAAGAAATCTTAGTGATGCTAACAAATCCACAAAACTATTTAACACAAATAACCCAACAACAAAATACTAGCAAATCCACTTGAAAAAAAAAATCAAATAATCATAAAAGTAAATTTTAATACAGGTTATGTTAATAATAAGTAACTATGGGTTTTAAGGACTTGGATGGTCACTCCCTTTTACTTTTTAATGATGCTAGTAATATTTTTCTCCACAGAGTTCATTTTCTTGTTTAGCTTTTGTGAAAGTGTTGTGGCCAGAATTCAGCATATGGCACATGTATGCAGCTATATTGCATTATCAACGCAACTATAGAAAAATCCAGGTAAGATAAGTAATTCATGCAGTATTGGAAGTAAATTATTGTATTTCATGGTCACTGTTGAAAATTCATTATACTAATTCATATATATTTTCTTTAGATTGCAAAACAAAACCAGTTAATTGAACGTGAAAGACTACAAAGAGAATCAGATTTCCTTTGTGTGATGGAAGAATCCAACCTGAACAAATGTCCAGACAAGTCCCCCACATACCTTAGCACCAATGTTCCTGAGGTGAAGAACACACAGGCTCGTGTTCAGCAGTATGCCAGCGTGAGAGAGAAGCGCATAGAATCCTTTTTGGCCCATGTGTATGAAAAAAGATCAGATTATATCAAAAGCCTGCTCCCATCACGACCAGTCATGCTTAACAAGCCTCCCACACAAGTTAATTGTTAGAATGAAATGGACATTTATAGTGAGAAGGCTAGGACCTTTTAATAGAACATTATCTAAATGACTTTCTGACAAAATGGAAAAAAAGTGGTTCAATATTGGACTAGCAGATCTTCACAGGCTGTGAATTTATTATCAGTAAAGGAAATTCGTTGTTATTATTATCTGTAAAGGAAATTTATTAGAATCCTTAAAAAATGTGATCATTCCAAGTGAATTGCATGTGTGTGTGAAACATTAATTTCTGCTGTATATTACAATTAAACGAGAACATACTTAGAGACTTGAGTTTATTCAGTTGGTGTCCTGGTTATTTCTTAAAAATCACATTAAAACAGACTTGAAAACATTAAGCAACTAAACTATGTTACTCAGGATGCAGATGCACTAAACATATACCATATGTTTTACAACTGTTCCCAATGTACAAGTACGGTTTTATTTGCAATTGAAAATTATCTTGAACAATTTAACAAAAAGCTGAACATAATAAAAGCAAAATTTTAAGGTCAAATTTAGTCTGAAGTTTGAATTGATCAGGAAATCAGATAAGATAAATATAAAGTATATTATCACAGGCTAGTAAAAATGTCAACACAAGTTCTATTTATTTTAAAACAATTACTGTAAATACCATCATTAACTCCCAATATTATACATACCATCATAAGGAACCCCAATATAGACAAAGTTTTCTAGGTATGCAATGATTGCTACTTTGTATACAATAAAGTTCTAACTATACATGGTCTTAATTAAAAATAACACTAGATTTTTACCCCAGAGGTTTTATTTAATTTTAAAAAGCTTTGTAGACAATGAAAATGGGTCACAACCATTACTATTACTTGTGTTCAGATATTTAACTAAAAAACTTAGAAGAGTGTTATTTATCTAAAATATGACGTGGCACACTAGCTACATATTTTTTTGACATGGGATACAAACCAATCTTTATGCATTGATATACAATTAGAGTCTGATAGCAACATTTCCCTTATGTTTATTACACTAAATAGTATTTTCTTTTTAAAGGATACACTTTAAAAAAAAAAAACAATGCCAGATATCCACATTGCTTAGAAACATGCTTGAAAAAAAAATTTCATTTTTAAAAATTCTCAGAAATTTTAAATGTTTTTTTTCTTATCAATAAGAAGTATACCATAGTGCTTAGAGTGTAACACAGTTACTCCCAGACTGAGTTAGAAAACAGCTCTGACCAGTCCACAAACTGAAGCAACCGGTTTAGCAGAATAATAGCAGTGGTTACACTCAAACCAAGCATTACAATGAAGGAAGCATCATAGTTAGATTGTCTTTGTGCCACTGGCCTAACTCCCCTAGCTTGTGCACGTACTAAATTCACACCTCTGGCCCCTTGGTGATGATTTCCACGCGGCAACTGTTGACTAGTGTCTCCTGAAGAGGCTTCAATTCTATGTAACTCTGAAGTCTCAGAGTTTTGAACATCATCCTCTTCAGCCTGTACCTGCCCAGGAGCTGACTGTCTTTGGCGAAGACCTTTAGCAGCTTTTTTGCGCTTTTTATCTAAGTCAGACATTGAGCTGCTGGTGCTCTTTTCAAAGATAGATCTTTGTTCAGCTTCTGAATTCTCCAGGGGAGGCACATCTGCATCACTGTTCTGGTCAACATCAGTAGCATCTGCCACTCCAGAGAGAGATTCCTCCCTGTGCAATGAACCAGAAGTGCTTTCAATCTCAGGTTTCTCAGATACAGGTGATGCAGTTGCACCCTGACCAGCTGTTGGTACATCTTGTGTCTCTGTATTTTGTGTTAAATCTGACTTTGGTACAGATAGCTGTTCTAAACTTCCTGGATAAGCTGTTACATTTTCAGCTACTAGCTCATCTGATCCTACACGTTTAACCTTTTGAAGAAGCTCTTTCAATAGCAAAGAATTGGGAGGACAGGCACATGTAGGCAAATCAGTAGTGGTAGGGCGAGGTTGTTTGTTGACCATTGTTTCATCATTTGATGAGCTTGCATTGCTCACAGCTGACTTACTAGGAAGGTTGGATGGGCTGGCTACAGCATCAAGTTGTGGATCACTTGGTTGCAAGTTTCCTTGTGGCACATCAGGGGGTGAACCAGGTGTAAGAGAGGTTATAGAATTTGCTGAAAAATTGACTGGAATCTGGGTATGTTGTGGAAGGGAAAAAACATTTCTTGCAGTTTGTTGTGTCCTCTGTTCTGGGTATGGGCAGGGGAACATGCCCACACCTGGCGGCAGGGAACAGCCAGGTGGGTAAAAGGAGTAAGTACTGTAGTGACTCGGGGGGTATGGGAATCTAGGCATCATTAGAGCAGGAGAAGCAGCTGCTTGGCTAACATTTGTGTTAAAAGCTAGATTCCATGAAAACTGGGGAAAGAAAGGGGGTATAGGGTTGACACCTATTGGAGATGGAAAGCTTGGCATGGCTCCCATCATATGAGGATAGGTGTTAACATCTGGGCCAGCAGGTCTAGGTTGCTCGACAGAAGTAGTTACACTTGGTGGGGTTACACTTGGAGAAGTCTCAGCAGGAGCTGCTGTTGTTGATGGTGGTGTGGGTGGTACAACAGTAGGATCTCCCTCAGCACTTTTTGGCTTCTCTCCCTGTAAGATATTAATAAACAACAGGGCCATTAAAAATGTATTGATTTCAGTCTGCTCTAATAACCAAACCTGAAATATTTACAATTTGAGGTGAGAATTAATTAGCTACAATGATAAGTTTTCATTATGACTCCATAGACTTCCTAACACAAGCATAAAATTATTAGTATTTCTACCTTTTGCAACTGGTAAACAAACAAATCTAGTGTAGGAGATTGCAATGAAGATTGATTTGTCCTATTTAAAATGTGAGGATAATGATTAAAAATACAAAGTACCTGAAAATTGATCTGTGCTGCTAACTCTTTAGCTTCTTTAGATGTTTCGTTGGATTCACTGCTTACTTCAAGCAAAACATTAGAGATATCACCACAAGCTGCGCATTTCCATTCCTTGCTCCTAATCACAACACATTAACAAAATTATGCACAAAAAATAAGATGATGTCATTAACATTAACTCATTGTGGAAACTATAAACTTTCTTGTGCATAAAAGTGACTTTGTTGTAAAAATCAAAATGATACTTAACCAAAAAACCTCGAATTTTCTAGGATTAAACATACACAATAAACATTTAACCAAAGTGATGACAGATTTTGTAAAAAGTAAAAAATTAAACTAACTTTTTAGCAAGTAATTTTCTTTCTTCTGGCTTGTAGTCTAAGGACCCAATAGCTCCTCCTGGATGAGTGGGCATAAATCCTATGATAGCCAGCAAAGCTGTACGAACTGAAACCAGATATCAAAGATTACAATGAAGATATTTGTGTTTACTGATAAATGAACTACAGTTGGTATTAATTATTTTTTTATCTGAGTATCCTTATTTAACAATTTATCTAGTTTCAAATGTAAGCATTTCTTACTAGACCATGATGGTTGCCAAGATTCAGGGTGATGACCAGAGATACTTAAACAGATTTTTTTGTTTGTTTCAAAACGACCATTTGGCTAGAATTTAGAAACAAAAAGGCATTAGAGCATCAAAGCTATGTATAGACAAGTAACACAGAATGCTACCAGCACCTAACTGAAAAAAATCACCATTGAAAATTGAATGACAGATATAATTTCATCACTTAAATATACCAATTATTGTACAATTTAAATTTTTAAGTTGTGTATTAGTTATTAGGTCAAATCAGCTTTTCAAAAACTGTCTGGTAGGGATAACCAATTTGAACAAGAGACAATATATACAAACATATTGCATATAACACTCACTGTTAGCCATATAATGCTTGGGGGTTTCATTGGATAGTCAACAGGCAAAATGATTCTCCCATGATATATTCCATTGTGAAAGTCTGAATCAGCTGGGCCTCGAACTGTAAAATGCCACTCAAACAGATTGTCCTATGAAAAAAGTTAATATTAAACCTGATAGAAGAGCCTGGTACGTCGGACTCCCAAGTCCCCTACATAATAGCGTGGGGAGGAGAGGTGCAAGACTGCCGGGAACCAAAAAGGGTTTGCTCTCGACCCTAACCAGATATTTTGACTTTAAGCTGTGGCCTTCACGTGGCTTCGGAAGAGTGCCACTAGTCGGACCAAGCTCATGACCCCCCTAATGGGTACGGAATGGCTAGTGGTAGCCAACGGCAGCTAGAGGTTTTTGATCGGGCCGAACGCCCCCCACGATCAAGCTGGGTACCAGGCAGTTGGACGACGTCCTGCGTCTGGTGGGTGGGGAAGGAAAGCCAGGTGAGAGCCGACGGAAGTAGCGACCGATGTGTGGGAAACTCTTGTGGTCGGAGTTTGCTACAATGAGGCCTGCCTGGCTAATGGAAGTCAACCTTCTGAGCCGGTTTTCGTATAGAGAGAGTTGTAGAAGCTCCTGATTATTTGAGTCTAATTTTTCATGATGACAAAGTTGCAGTCAAAATAAAATAACAGACTTAACAGTTTTATTTTTAAAATACAGAAGTTATTTAATATAAAGTACCTCCCATTGTTTAATATGTTTTTTTTTAATTTTTAAAATATGACCTTATATTTATATTGTGCCAAAAATATTCCTAGGTTACCTCTAATGGCTGAGCATAATACTGATCTGTGGGTTCACTTAGCTCTTGAGCCTCTCTCATTAATCGCTTCACAGCTGAAAAAAATATCTGCTGTTAATACTCAGGGATTATGTAGTAGTCTATTAGTCTATATTCTGTAACTAGGGGGCAGACACTGGTAAGTATATTTTTTCTATATGAATCATATTTTGTTCTGGTGGTGGTGGTGGTGGTGGGGTTCGGAAGAGATGAATGCAGAAGACCAATTTTAAAATTAGACAAATAAATTAGGCTGTAGGCCTAATGTTAGTCTCTTTATTATCAAGTATCAAAAAATGAACATTGTCATAGTTGCATTTTTGTTTTGAAAATTTCCAATAGTGGCAATAGGTTCCCTGTGCAACTCTTAAATTAATATAATTTCCTTGTATTTTCTCTAGAGCGTTCTTGTGAAGATATTTTATAGACCTAGTGAACTTGGTATTGTATATATTATTTTACTATAGTGATAATCATACTCTAAAAAGTAAAATGCTGAATAAAGACAATACCCAGTGCCTACTCATACTCAACTGGCTACTAGATTCTACTATAAAAAAGACTAGACAACACTTTCTTTAGGCCTAATAAATGAAATTAGGCCTAGGCCTACTAATAATAAACTTTAATTTAACTTGTATTTTTTGTATAACCTACCTGGACTTCTTGTATTGTATCTTCCTTCCATTGTATTCTATGAATAATAACAGCGATGTTGTTAGTGCAGTTAACTAACATTTATTGCTATGAGGATATTTTTTATTATAGTCGTGTAACCTTCGATAAATTCGTTGATGAATGTTAGCAGTTCTATTTATGAACGTGGCTACACCAAAACACTGAAACCCCCTTGTAAAATATACTAAACAATCACCGATTGGCCAACGTAATGTAGGTTAGCCTAAAATAATTTCTTCCGGTTCGAAGAAAAAAATATGACCTCTGACCTCTTTTCAATGTCAGGAAGCAACGAGGATTGCATGGTTTTAAAAAATTCAAAATAAAAAAATTGAAGCAGAGGTAAACTAATGTATGTTGCTATTAGATCTAGAGTCTAGTAGTATTAGCGTAGTGTAAATAATGATGTGTTGTAGATCTATATTCTATGGACTAGAATCTAGACTAGACACTGGGTACTGCCTGTTTTCCAGCATGTGATGTTGTCTGGTCTGAGTCTGATTGATACTCTGCTGATGGCCTCAAAACTAGATCTAAATTCTAAAAATTCTAAACAAAATTAATTTATTAAATTTAATGTGAATGTACATGTAACATAGTAACATGTGGAAGTAAAATCTAGTATCTAGAGCTAGACTCTAGTAGTTTGTAGCTAGACTACTTGTACTTACTACTTAGGGTAAAATCTTAGTTTAGCGTCGTAAATTCCAACGTAGCTAGTAATGTGCGATGAAGGTAACTAATGAATATTTCTTTCATTTGGCCATATTTATGTCATATTTTACATAATATAACAGATAATTGAATAACAAATCACAATCCACGACAAAAACAATAAAAAATATCCTGGAATAAACTTTAAACTACCCCGTTCTAGACAACAATTAGTAAATACAAGCAGCGGCCATGTTTAAAAAACCATAAATTGTCTATTCGCATGTGTTTTGTGTTGATTTTGTGGTTTAATATGATTGTTTTGTATTGATTTAATATATGCCTGGGGGTCGTCCATAAATGACGTCACACTCGTAGGGCGGAGGGGGGTCCGTAATTTTGTGACGTTGTGTGATGAGGGGGGGGGAGTATAGATGGTGCGACGTCACACTCTTGCATTTAAAAAAAAGCAATGTTAGAAAACGAATTTTAGACGTTATTTTGTGTTTTAGAAACTGTTTTAATATATTGATATTACAATTGATTAAAATACTCTATTTTGACAGAGTTCAGACAAGATTTTGGAAAAATATAGCTGTTTAAAAACAATTCAACTGCCATTTTGAGGGGGTGGGGGGGTTGTAGGCTGAGGTGCGACGCAGAGGCGTATCGATGGGGGGGGGGGGGGGGGGCAGGTGGGACATATGTCCCCGGGCGCCGACCTTAGGGGGCACCAAAATGGGTTGGAAAAAGTAATCGAAAGTTTGAGGGGGGGTGCTAATCGAAAGTTTGAAGGGGGGTGCAAATCAAAAGGTTGAGGGGGGGTGCAAATCGAAAGTGTGTCCCCGGGCGCCGAGAAGGGTCGCTACGCATCTGGTGTGACGTCATTTTAGGGGGGGGTCTGGCTTTTTGTGACGACGTGCGACGGAGGGGAGGGGGGAGGTAAAAATCGTCAAAAAAAGCGTGACGTCTTTTATGGATGACCCCTTGTATAGTAATTTTTCTTTTTTTAAAAATATAGTTGACATGAACAATTGTTGGGAGGTCGAACTTGTGAACACTTTATTTGCAGTAAGCAAATCAATATTAGATCGCTCATAAATGACGTCGCTCTTAGTTGTGATTTGTGGTGGGGAGAGGTTGAGTAGAACTCAGCGATGTGATTTTGGAGACGGGTCAGGTTTTTTTTTGTGAAAACAGGGGATGGTTGTGGGAGAAAGACCAGCTGTAGAAGTATGACGCGTCATTCATTGGTGATCCATTTTCTCAGTGGGGACGATAGAACTATTAAGAAGGGTCAAGAAATGTAAAAAAGCATGCTGAGTCGCATTTCTTGAACCCCACCTTTTCATTCCCCCACTTAGCACATCGTCACCGAGTTAACGCTCGCGCGTGACGTCATGTACCGGTACCGCCGACCGTTAGGCTAATTTTATAGAAAAAAAAACAAGCACTGCCGTTTTGACGTTTAAGCGACGTTTAATTTTATTACATAAGTTGGTGTTGATTAAACAGCCCCTAACACATCTATCACTTGTCCATTTAAACGTACGTGGTTATTTCTGCAAGCTTGCTGTCTTGAGACTTTCGGTCCTTGAAAAATGTATTAAGCTCTCACCGTATAGAACTAGACTACCCATATTAAGCTCCAAAAAAAGCTCGGTGACAACAGGATGGCCGTCCGAAGCTGCTCTGCGCATTATAAAAAGCACAATAAACGATAAGATGACACTTATATTAAAGTAAATTATAGTTCTGAATCTTGATACATATGTTCGGAAATTAAGAGAACGACAGTCAACATGATATTTCAATTTAAGTCCACGAAAATAAATTTCCTCAAGCGATGGAACATTACTAAATTTTCGCGCAGTTTAGCGAAATTGAATTTAAGTATTTACGTCATCTTACAAAGCGCGATAGCCTACTGGTGCTCTAACGCGGCCCATGCTAATGGCCGTATTCCTAACGCCCCGCATTAGACGCGGCTTATTTATCGGCAGGTATTTGGTGGCAAGCCTTTTTGACGGGGATAATGTGTTGAGGCCGTTTTGCCAAATGTCTTAAACTAGCAGGCTTGCAATATTCGTGATGATTCGGTTTGAGCAAGGTATATGTATAGTAATGCTTATTTATCGTTATTTTGATTGAACAAAGCATTATAGAGGTTCTCCGTCAACCACCTAGGTATTTTCCCCCGTTCACCTCCTGTCATGATACCGACACGTCATAATTTGCAGAGCCGCCTGAGTTGACGTCACAAATCTTCACTCACTCTCGTAGCAAATCATATGTGACATCATTTATGGACAACCCCATATCACTCACTTGGGTACTTGATATTAACAATTTGACAACAAAGGATAACCAACATGTGTTTGGCAGGTGGAGACTTGTGATCGACCATAATGACAACACGCACTTAAGGGGTGGACTGGCTCATTGTTTTAAATGATGTTTTACGAGGGAAGCTGGTGGATAATACATTTTGTCTCTCTGCATATATAAATGATGACAAACATTTAATGTTGTCAAAATTATGGTTAGAGATCTTAGATAAGGCAGAGTGAAGCTTATTTTTTTTACATTATGACTTGTTGTGACATTGACAACAAAAATATGACGGAGGTTGGGGTTTAATTAAGGTAAAGAGAAGTAAAAAAAAATGTCATAAGCTACGATAGAATCACTAATTGATGAAAAGAAAAACCTGAAATGAAAATAGTGAACATTCAAACAATAAGAAAAAACTCAAACTTTATAGTAATAGTAAGATCAAATAAACATTAGTAAAAAAAACGTGATTTAATACATGGATACAAGTTGCATCTCACAATGCTTCTAGAATTAATAAAGTTGTTTGTTAGGAAATTCAGTTTTTAAAGGGCAGAATTTAAAAAAAAAATGCTTTGTAATACGGACTATACAACAAGACAATCATATTTAAATACATTTTCATACGAATAGAAATGAAAGGGAAGCTACTCTAAATAACATTTTCTTAAGATGGCTGCAGTTTTTAATAGCAAATTTACTATCTCGAACAGGGCTGATAAAAATTAATTTCAGGATACTTAAATTGATTTAACCATAAATGGTGATCTATTATTCAATTATCTATAATATTTTATCAAAATATACGAAAATATACTCATATTTAATGACATATTCATTAATTCACTCTCTCCCACATTACTAGTTTTGGCCGAATTTACGACGCTAAACTAAGATTTTACCGTACTTTGTACTTAACTTAGTTAAGATCTAGTTATTAGTTAACTTCTTAGTTCTTAGTAGTTAAGGCTAAAAAACTCCAATTTAGCCTCGGCTATAGATCTAGTTAGTTAGCATTCAATATTCCAAATTAGGATTTTTATCAAGTTTCGACAAAAGTAAATTATCATTACTAGATCTAGATCTAAATCAAAACTTCATAGAGAAATAATTAATAAGCCCAATATTTTCCTAACTTTTTTGTGTGTTACGGTTGTGTTTATAATGAAATACGCTCAACTGGAGGTGAAGGTGAAGCAGGGAATAAAATACGCTATAGCCTACTACTATAAATATTATTAAATAAACTTTTATGAACTCATGATGACCCCAAAACTGAGGCCAACACCATTCCTAATAGCTATTGCCCAAGCTACGACGTATGCTGTATGCTAATAAAAATAAAGTCAAAGTGAACTCACCGTGAACCCTCGACAGTGTTAGGATTTTTTCCCCCGCTGAGGATCACACGCTATTAATTGGAACTATCCTAATGCTTTTTTATGTTTTTTTAACCTTTTCTAATTAAAACTCATATTCATATAGATCTATATGAAAAAAATCTAGCTCTAATCCTAGTGTTTTCCTGACGTTTTTGTGTGTTTTGGTTATGTTTATAATAAAATACGCTCAACAGGAGGTGAATGTGAACGGCGAATAAAATACGCTAAAATGGAGGTTTACCCTAGTTAGTACTACTAGATCTAACTAACTAACTAATAATAAAATTAATAGCCTAATAAATATATTGGATGTATTGTTTTAGTTTTAGATACTAGACTAAGACACTGATGTCCTATAATAAAAAAAAAAAAAAATAACTTAGCAAGCCATGTGTGTGTTTTAGTTAACTACCTCTCTACCAGTAACCGTACACCCCTTTTTAAGAAGATTCTATTGTCTGGTATAAAGAAAATGCAGTTGTGTGAGGGGGGGGTGGTGGTTGACATGGACGTCCACATGTTGAATTTAACAACAAAATACTTTCATTTAAAAAAAAAAACTGCACTTAAAATGTGGGTTATACATTAAATCGTCAGTTCTTGTGTTAAGGAAAATACATGTATCAGAAATGTAAAAATGTAACTGCATAATCACCTAAGTAAAAAAAGTGATTTTTTTTTTTAATATTAAGCAGACGGGGGCAGTAAAAAGTAAAGTAAAATTTTCCTTTCAAACCTGATGGTCTATGGGGCAAGTGAAGAGATAGAGTGGTCAGCACTATGCTATGCCGCCTTTTACTTTCTCTAACGTGAGTTAGGTACCCATTAGAGTTGGGTGGACCCATGGACGGTCTACTGACTTGAACCCAGATTCGAACTCGAGACTTACGGGTTAGCAGTCCAGCTCTCTACCGCTAGACCACTCCGTCTCTTAGAAGGGGGCGGTGACTGTGGCAATTTTCTAAAACATTTCACAATATTTCAATTTAATTTTTGAACATTTCAAACAATTGAAACATAAGTTTAAAAACAATCAGATCCCAGCTCTGATAGGTCATTAACGAAATCATCGTAGGCCTACATCATATTTTTCTTTCATAGCCTAAGATGATGTAAATCGTCTTATTTTGCATTTTTTTTTATTGACAGAAATAATTTTTCCTAATTTGTTTAAAATATACTTTTTATTTTCCAATACTTTCCATGCTCCACCTTTAGGCCTAGTAATAGTAATAATATAAGATCCTTATATTACATTATCAATTAATAATCTAGCACTGTACACATTACTTGTTAATAAGTTATTAATTTTGCCACATGTTATAAAATATTAGATTAGGCGCATAGAAATTAAATTTACAATAATAGGCCTAATTACTGGTAATATTATGGGGTGGTTTTTTATGGTATAGCTTGTGCATCTCAGCAACTACTAACCAGTAAGTGTTGAGCTTGGTTCCCTCGCCTGAGTCCATATATAGAATTTCCCAAAGTCAAACCAGCTCTGATGGGTAGGCCTATCTGGTGCACTTTAAAGAAATTAATGTGCTGCCCCCACCATCCTTTGTATGGCAAGGTCATCTGTTCAATGCATTATTAGGTCTGCAAGGGGTAATATACTTTTAAATTAGTATATTACTAAATGTGCACTTTGAATACTGCAACCTATAGGGCTACATTTCTATTTATTTACATCAGCCTTAAGTTTCACTTTTAATGTGAAAAAACAATTGTTTATTAAAAACTTTAATTTCTCCTCACAATCAAGTTTTTATTTATTTGAATGACAACACACAAAATAAAAATAAAATAAACAAATGTCATTTTGAGACCATTCTTACTGGAGGCTATTGCCCCAGCTAGTAAGGATAAGTATGGGGTATCAATGTAACGACTTTGGCCTTTGGGATGGTGAGTTGGCATTCTCTTATAGACCACATCAACCATAGCTTCATATTAGGTTCAGTTATTGCAAAATCTATTACATTTTTATTTTTAAATAATAACCTTTGATACATTAATTTTCTATTTCAGATTTCCTGAGGTATATTGACTTACAATGGCAATATTAGGAGTCCAAGTTGTTTTCAGTTTAGTTATGTTTACATTTCTTCATAAGCTAGCACCATATTATTCAATAGGTCGTTGGATTCTTTCAAAGCGACTTTATCGTTATTTACATCCAACAAATGAAGAGCTGAAGCAGCTAGCTGCTGGGAACACCACTGGAAAACCAGCAAATCTGTCTGGTAAAGCCAAGCGTAGAAAAAACACACAGGCCGCTAGTCCTGATGAAACATTCACTGTACCAAGAAATATTCCTCTTGAGCTTGACCAAGCTCAAGTTGAAGATATCGATCTTGTTACACTACAGTATTATTCTGAATACACTTGGCTGATGGACTTTTCACTCAGTGCTTTGGTCATTTATGTTTTGACTGAAATATATTATGTCATCACTCCTCATCGTATTGAATTCAATTTGAGTGTGTTGTGGTGCCTTTTAGCTGTTGCATTTTGTGTAAAGATCTTGGCAAGTCAGGCATGGCTTTACATGAGGACTGAAGAAGGAGGGGAGCGGGTGCTTTTGTTCACCTTCACTTTCTTCTTTCTAGTGTTTGCCATGGGAGTTCTTGTAGTTGGTGATAACATCATTGAATTTGGAATTGAAGAAGGCTACAAAAACTTTTCATTAAATGCTATAGAATTTCTAGAAAAACAAGGGACATCTTCTCATGGGCCTGTCTCTTTTCTTACCTTTAAAATTGTGCTAGCGGTGATGGGTATGTTAGTCGGAGCTTTGCTTACCTTTCCTGGCTTGCGAATGGCAAAACTACACCTTGACACACTTAAGTACACTCAAGGCAGAAAAATAATGCAGATGATTGTGCAACTTAATTATGTACTTCCGTTTGTTTTAATTTTGTTGTGGGTGAAACCAGTGGGGAGGGATCTCTTGTGTGGGAAAACAATGAGGTTTGGTAAATCTCTGTTTTATGAGAACCAGTTTGATGGATTCAGATTGCATATTCTAATTATCATGTGCGGCCTCCGCTTGATGCTAATGCCAGTATTTCTCCAGACTCACCTCAATCTCGCCCATGAGAAAGTAGAGAATATTAAAAAGGAAACAGGAAGGATATCAAACACTGAATTACAAAAAACTGTAGCTCGAGTCTTTTATTATCTTTGTGTTGTAGCCATACAATACGCTGCCCCCATTCTTTTGATTCTGTTCACAACATTCCTTCTTAAAACACTTGGTGGATTTTCGTGGTCTAGTCTGTTTGGAGAAACAGCTGAGGAATTCTTTAATGGTGGCACAAAGCCGGTCACAAAGTATCCCAGTATCAATATTGATAGCAGCGCCGTGAACTCAATAATGGACTCAGCGGCTCACTTAACTGGAGCTCTTGGAGACATTAAAGGCATCTTCAGTTCAGTCTGGTACAGGGGTGTAATTACCTACTTTCTCTGGTGGGTTGTTACTGCCTGGTTCTCCAGTACATCTTTAGGAGTGATGTATTATTCACAGTCTTCTTAAGATGTTCAACATTAATCATTGATAATGATCCTGCAGTAGGAGATAATCTCACAACTAACCTAGAAGATAATCCATAAAGAAATTGCTGTGTCATGCATGTTGGGTAATAATACATTTGTACTTTCATTTTTAATTAAAAGGAGTTCACCTGCATTGCCAGGTTTTTCTGCTTCAAATTGTGTGAAAAGAGTTCATTTACAAACTTGTGTATGGTTCAGTCCACGTGAAACATCTGCATATTTGATATGATAGCCTGTGTATAAGAATTATTAGAAGTTCATTGTTTAATGACTTTTATATCTGATAACGATTAATAAAGATATTTGTAATCTTTCCTCTCAACATCATCGGAACTATGACCTTCAACATGATGTTTGATCAGAGGGATTTCTTTCAATGTGTAGTTTAAGATAGAGAAAAAAAATTCTTGTACTCAGAAACAGAATGAATGCTAGAGTTAATGTACTTTTAACTTTAACTTAAGGTGTAAAATGAGTGTTAACTGTAATTAACTATGAAACTGTCTTGTTTTTTATCTCAATATTTTGAATCTCAGATGGTCCATTGAGTTAAGTATAAACAAGTTAATTAAAATGAATTTATAAGCATTTATTAAATTGTTGAACTTTACTTCAAACAAGATTTTAGCCCTTCCCCTTTGACCTATCATGTGACAGCGTGGTTGGGTGGTGGAGCACACAACTACTAGCCTGGATGTCACCTCTGAGGTCACACAGCTGTGATAGGTACCTTACAAGCATAAGGGAAAGTAAAGGTCGCTGGACATCAAACTGGCCACATCATCCCATCTATTTATATGCAAGAGGGCACCTTTATTTCTTATCACATTGGTGATACTGCTAACACTACTGGTTATTTAATGCTATTTTAAGTGTGAACTTTCTTTTAATATGTAAGCAGATTTTTTAGATATATCACATAGATATTTAAGTGGTTACATATTGTATGATTGTAATGTTATTTTATTTTTAACATTTTGGCATTTAATTGATCCTGCATTTATTATTCAATGTAACAATTTTAAAAATTGTGCATATAATGTACTAACGAGTATTCCATCCACACCATAAATGCTGCTTACTCCTGTCATCCCATTGTGTTTTCAAAATTTGTTTGATTTTTTTTTTATACAATTAAAATTGAATCTGTTATTCTTGTTGTTTTCCTATTTATTATTTATGATTTCATGACTCAACTTAATCCTGTGAGCAAGGGGCTACAACTACATCTCTCCAGCGAATGCTGTTTTCAGTTGAACTTGAACCGAAATTAAGCCCTGCCGTCCTTCGCTTTTATGATAATCAAATGAACATTTTTTAAACAAAATTTTCACACAGTACTTTATAAACTTTATTTCTTCTGCATACCAATTACAGACACAGACATGCCTACCCCTGTCAGCCAAAAGTAGGAACAGTCATGCCTAAAAGGAGGAATTTGAAGCCAAAAAGAGGAACATACGCGCAGACGCAACTTTACTAAGTCAAAAATAAAAATTATTAATTAAAAATTACTCTAATGACATTAGTAGGCTTCTCTTCCTATATAAATAGTCTCTAGGATACATTTAAATACTGCTTAATGTCAGCTTACATTTAAAAAAAAAAAAAATTAACCAGTAACCTGAGACCACCCCCCCGAAAAAAAATCATAGCTTTGACTTAACAATATTGATTTGATTATTTATGTCTTGCTATGTTCTAGGCTATATGAATAACAAATGCTGAAGGTTTCATCATATGTAATATATAACATAAGTTATGAGCAAAGATCCTTGATCTACCTAGTAAAACTCCTAGTTACTAGTTAAGTTAAACTTACAAGTACAAGATAGATCAGTATTCACTATTTCAGTATCTACTAGTAGATCTAGTTACAATTCTAGATCTAGTAGTAGATATACTACTAACTAGATCTAGAATTAGATGATACTTGTAAATATTGTAAGTAAACTAGGAAACGGAAACGAGTGCCAAAGGGAGATAATCGCTTTTTCCTGCCTTTTTTCAATTTACTTTATTACCTCTCTTTATTAATTTTTTTTTCAAAAAAATCGGAACCAACTGAGTCAAATTCGGAATGACGGAACAAATTAATTTTTTAGGTGAAAAAGCGGGACGGTAGGCATGTCTGCAGACACCATACCCTCTACACATTTGGTCACAAACTATTATTCCTAGGTGTTTCCTCTTTAGGGGATCCTTGCTATTAGGCCAAACAAAGTCTTGTATTCATTTTTAATAATAATCAACAAAGAAAACAAGTTTAAAACCAGAGTTTAATTTTGTTAGAAATTTGTATATTTTAAGAACATGTTAAATAGTTTGCATCAATAAACACCATTAAAGAAATTGCTCTGTCAGCAGCCTGACTGTTATAAAATGTATGCACTGTCAATCTTCACACACAGACATACAAAACAATTCAACATATAAATTTAATTTGAAATAAAAAACAAATCTCAGCTGCAAGTATCACAGTGATAGCATTCAACTTCTGAAACACTGAGATAACAAGGGCATTCTTTTAATACTTTCTTCATGTAAAGACAGCATACAAATGGCTTTCTGTAACATTTCACATATTGGAACTCTAGCTTCTTAGTAAAGTACTGTAAGGAGATTCTGATAGTAATTATGCATTAAAACAAGTCCCTGACAATATTTATGGTTTTTTTGAAGAGAAAATAATTTTTCTTTATGCAATTTCAATGAGACAATTCACCTTTGTATGTGCAGCTCTTGTTAGTCATTATGTAGCAATCACTTGTTTGCTTTGAATCATTCAAGGCTTAAACTAAAATGCATTATCAAGTCTAAGTAACTTAGTCCAGTTTAAAACTGATTAACAAAATAATTTAAAAAGTTTTTGTCAGCTACAATGATATCTGTTATACACATTTACAATATTTAAAAAGTTTTTGTCAGCTAAAATATCTGTGTTGTACAAATTTAAAATATTCAGTTTCTTTACCAGTTTGACTAGCACTCTTATGCAGTAACAAAAAACAGAGACAGTTGCTATGTTTAAGTTTATAATAGTGAATTAGTGTTATTATGCTATATGACAATCTATTTTACCATGTGTGGAGGTTTTCATTCAGTTTCTAATTCCAGTTGCAACATAAATTCTAGAAAAAAGCCAAAATAGGCTATGGGGAAAGACTTGGATTAAAGCAGGAAATGATGTTAACTTGTTCTGAAATATACTGTGTGAGTTTAACAATGTTCACTGTTTAAAAACAATCTTTACAAACCATACAGTTCCGTCTAGATGATTATTCAAAAATGGAAATGAAGCTGAATGAGAATCATCATTAAAACTTGTGTATAATGCTCATCTCATTTGCAACTGTAGTTAGATTAAGATTACATCAACAATAAGAACAACACAATTACTTTAAATCAGAACAATGATACGAAAAGTCTTCGCCAGCGAAGATGCCAATTTGTAATCAATCACAGTTGTAATTCTTTTTAAAATCTGGATAATTAGGAATAACTTGCAACACTACTACTACTATTATAAAAAATAAATATTTTTATGAATGTATATCCAGAAGTAAGAAAAAAAAATGACCAGTTAAGGAAGTCCTTAATATATTAACTACTATTACTACTGTTAGTTTTCTAAATATGCTAAGTTCATCTAAAATACAATACTACCTTATTGTTTTTAAATAAAAGAATACTAACATAATAATTTCCCTTATTATTTAAAAAAAATAAATCACATAGGCCTAAAGATAAAAGTTTAAAACTATATTTAAAAAATTAGAAGTGATCTTAATTTTCATTTTACTATCTGATTAGAAAATGATTAGGACTTAAATTAGTTCTTAAATTTTAAAGATCTTTTTTCTACTCATTACAATGTACAATGATTAACTGATTACTTTTGCCAGTTGTTCTGTTTACATCAAACACTGCATTCACTTGAATTGACTAAATATGTCATTTTGGATTTCATACAAGTGTACAGCATCTCAGGATTCTCAATGTGATGAAATAAAGTCTTGATTATTTTAAATATTTACATTACATTAACAATTTTTTAACACAGCATGATAAAATTTTAAAACAAAAAGCAGTATAAAAGATGAATTTAAGTTTTATGTAAACGAAGCTTTTGTTTACATATTCTTAGTAAATCATCCAGCTTTCATTGTTGATAAAAAAAACAACTACAACACAACACTTGCTTGATTCTACTCTGACTATACTTCAAAACACAAAAAAAAAACAGACTGCCTAAATGTTACCTCAAGTGAAAACAAATATCTAAAAATATAAATGAATAAAATTATTTTGTTTTATTGCTTTGTAAGAATGAATCACAAGGATATGTGTCAAATACTGGATCAAGAAAGACCAGCTCTCTTTTAGTTTAAGGATAGGGACAATTATTCAAAGCCTTGATGACCATATGCAATATCATTTAGCTAAATACTGGAGAACTTTAAAATCAGAATAGTAAAACAATACATTTTTAACATGCAGGTATCTTACTAAATGAAACAAAAGGAAACAAAATAATCTTTACAACTAATTTTAAAAACCAAACTAGTTTTCTTTCAAAAAATTTTTTCTAAAGTAATAAAAGTATTTTTGTCTAAAATGTTTACATGAACATTTAAGGTTCAGCTAGTCTTAATATCCCAGTGTTATTTATCTGAATGAAATAAATTCATAAATACTAATAGTATTACATTTTTAAAGCACTATTATGCATATTACTGCATAAAAACTCAGGATTTTTATAAACTTAGTGTGGTTTAAACTTTTTAAGCACCATCATGAAACTTAATGAGTTAATTTTCCTTACAGTGTCAGGAATCATCATCGGATTCATTTTCCTCAACATCATCGTAACACTGGGAAAGAAATGTTAAGATTTTATTACAAATGCCATTGTGCAAAGCCACAAATAATAATAAATTACCAATACACTTCATACAAATACTTGCAATATTTAACCTTTACTGACCTGAATGTGTTTACTTTATAAAAGTTTCATTTTATAGTCTATATGCAAAAAAGGTTGTATGAAAGGTTTATTTGACTGTAAAACATGTGATCTCGCAGTTGAGCCTCTGGCTGTAGAAAGATCCTCCTTACCTTTACAAACATGTGATCTAGCAGTTGAGCCTCTGGCTGTAGAAAGATCCTCCTTACCTTTACAAACATGTGATCTAGCAGTTGAGCCTCTGGCTGTAGAAAGATCCTCCTTACCTTTACAAACATGTGATCTAGCAGTTGAGCCTCTGGCTGTAGAAAGACCCTCCTTACCTTTACAAACATGTGGTCTAGCAGTTGAGCCGCTGTTGAGCGTTTAGACGGCTCATGAACCAAGCAACAGCTGAGAAAATTTTTTCCCTCTTTACTCAGGCACTCTGGGATTGGTGGCGTGTGACCTGTCCCCACCTTGAACATCACCTGCAGGTTGTGCTCCAATTCATGCCATGGGCGCTACAGGAAGAAAACATATTCATACAGGTCTCTCACTAATTTATACTTACAAATACAATCAATACTATTTGGTAAAATGTAAAACTTAAACATTGTCAAGTTACTGACTGTTTACAAGAATATTAAAAATGACCTTCACCTTCCCAGTAGCCATTTCAATGACAACACAGCCCAGAGACCAGATATCAGCAGCTCTTCCATAACCTTCTTGGATGTTTTGTGTGATCACTTCTGGTGCCATATATGCTGCAAAATTTATTTTTTCATTATCAACTAGCTAGTGATACATTTTTTTTTTGTTTTTTTTTGTTGATGTTAAAATAAAAACATTTGAAATTAACTTATTAGAAACTCTTTTTTTGTTGCTCTTTTTGGGTCAAATTTATCCTGTTATATTTTCTAATATTGTTTTATATTACAATTTCTTTTTTAAATTAAATATTCTGAAAAAAAAAATCTAAATCAGAATGAATTTTTATTTGAAAAATTCCATAGAATGTACCTGTTGTGCCAACTAAGTTTATATTTTCTCCTGGCATAGTCTGCTGACTCTTTAGCTTGACAGAACAACCAAAGTCTCCAAGTTTGACGTGACCTTGTGAAGTCAGGAATATGTTGGCTCCTAATGAACAAGCATAAATAAATCCCTTAATAAACACATTATTTTTTTATATAAACATAATTCAATTTTGCACTCGTAGCAAATACTTATACATACATTAGGTTAGAAGATATGAACACCTAAAATTATTTCAAGAACAAATAAAATATATGTAAAGATGGAAGTAATTGCATTGCATACAAAATGAAACAACTTTCTTGTTTACATCAAGCTATAGGAAAAACCACGCAAGATATGCCAAGATATACAAAAGTGCAACTGGGGATAAGTCTGACACGTCTTGCCCAAACCAGCAAATTAAATGAATAGGCTGAAGCAAACATGGAAAAGATCAGATCAAAGCAAAAGTAGCCAGAATGTCAAGGTCATAGTTTAGAGGAATCACCCAAAATGAAGAATGTGGCTGCATACCTAATCTCCACAGAAATAACGATGAAGGTGAGTTTTGTAGCATTTGGAAAAAACCATGGCAAATAATATTTCCATTTCAATCTTCATTATAAGAAATCAAAATGCTTTATCTTTTGATATTTACAAAGGGTGTGTCTAACCCAAAAATGAACATATCAAGGCTTTTCAAGAATCTACATTCAGTATATAACCTTATCTGAGACCTACCCCCTAGTTGAACACCTACCTTTGATGTCTCTGTGGACAATATTATTTTCATGTAGGTGGGCGATGGCATGAACAATCTCATTGGTGTATCGTCTAATCATGTATTCTGGGAGGCCAATTCTAGCAACTTCTTCTATAGAGCCACTGTCGCAATATTCCATGAACATCAACATCTCATCCTGAAAACAAAGACAGGCTTTTGAATCGTATAGTTAAAATATAATATGCATAGATCATTAAAAGCCTATAGAAAAAAAAAATTGTGGTAATCTGTTCTGATGGTAACAACATATGAAGGGACTGTGAATAAAGTACAATGATCAAGGGCCTTTACATAGGTAAAATACCTATAAGTGACTCTTAAGGTTAACCTTCTGATTCTGGATGGGAGATATTCTCAGACAACATTATTTACAAATTTTCTGAAACAATAACTCACTTTATGGACTTCCACACCATAATACTTGACTAAATTTCTGTGATTAATGCCTTCAAAATTTTTAATTTCATCACAGATTTCTTTCAAGGACTGCTGATCATTTGGCTGGAACTTCATCTAAAAAAATATAAACAGTTTCTCAAATTTAATGTTTTTACACATTTCTGATACAAAAATTAAGATAATGATATTCATGTTAAAACATCAATTTTTAAAACTTTATCTCATAAGTGTTGTAAAATAATTGGCTAATAATCAGGTGGAGTACTAACTAGTATGATGAATGAAAAAAAATATATCACTGTATCTTCTAAATAAAGAACAGTGGTTACCTCTTTCATTGCCATCAGTTCACCAGTATTAATATTGACTGCAGTATAGACTTTTCCAAACTGACCTTCACCTTGAAAAAAAAAGTTACATTTAATAACATTTTGACATGGATTACCTTTTACGGAATCAAATTTCCCCATCAATTAAAAAAATTTAATTAAGAATGTATTGCTGACCTATTTTGATTCCTCGCTGCCACCTGAAGTTGACACGACGAACATTCATGCGGTAGTCTGGCTCTTGTACCCTGGTGGTCACATGACCTATGATCCTTTTTTCTATCAGCTTCTGCTCCCTGTCAACCTCAAGCTTTTCTATCTGCTCGTGTAAACGCTGGGCTCGCGATTTTACTTTCTCGGCTTCATTCAGACCTAAAGCATAATAGACTACTTATTATACATCTTTTAGTTACGCAACACATTTTAAAAATCGACATTGAAAGTTACATTAAGATTAAATCAAGCCCATTCTATTTTTTAAATTGTTTGGAACAAGTGGTATAAAAATCTGATAACATTTTTTTCTGTTAAAATATGAATTTTAACTTTCTCATTGTTCAGACCCAATAAAAAAATATCCCTTGATTTTATTTTAAATTACAATTAGTATTTTATTGATATACTTTTATCTGATGGCAACATAAATTTCAGACTAATTTTTAACTGCTAGAAAAAACAAACCTCTGGGCTATACAATGTTCTATGACTACCAATTTTTAACTGCTAGGAAAAACAAACCTCTGGGCTATACAATGTTCTATGACTACCCCAGCATGCAGCTACAACCAAAGACTGAATGAAGTTTTTTAAAAAGGTTAACTAACTACTACAAATTATTGCAGAAAAATAATCTGAAACATTTTAAGGAACTTATTATTTTTATATCTTACCAAACTGAAACATTTCAAAATTATTTAACAAAAACCAATAACATTGATATTATTATTATCAGCTTTTATGTTAATTAAAAAAAAATAAAAAACCTAAGTTACACATCTGTTGTTTTTCTTTTTTCTTTTTGGTGGGTTCTATAGATGTGAAGTTAATATCTTATGTTTTCAAAATGTTAATATTTAATTCTCAAACTATGTTTCATAAAATATTTATTCAGAGAACACAAAGGTCCAAAAGTTATAAGTAGAACACAACAATACGTTCAACATAGGTAATAAATTGAGCTGATTATTGTGGGTTAAACATCACTAGACAATGAAAGTAAAGGACATGAACTTGTGGGGACCTAAAGCACAACCTCAACAAAGGCAACTGTAACTTTAGTGTACAGCAATTTATCACCCTAAAACAGCTAGGTTCTAAGTCTTTTCTAGGTCTATATAGGTCTATATAGCATATTAGAACCATGTTGTTCTAGGGGTTCCCAGAGAAATCCGCAATGGGAATTTGTGCAATGGAACTTGAAAGTGTATAAGTATAATGAATATGTATTGATGCATTTTTCTGTTTGCACATTTTTCTGGAAACCAGTTCTGGGGGGCTATTTTACCACACATTAAATGTTGCTGTATAAAACAAACATGAACAGTGACAAAATCTAAAAAATTATTTTTAACAAATAGTCAAACCACTGATACAATAAATATTACTGCTTGATGAGGATAGAATAAGAAAAAAATAACCCAAAAAAAAAAAAGTTTCATGGCATTAGACAGTTTTTGAGCTTGTGGTTCAAAACTAGCAACCTGATCATAGGAAATATTGCTTATATTATCTGTGATAATAATAAAAATCTCACAACAGTATATTGTGCAGAATTGTAATACTAATAGCTTGGATTTTAGCAGATAAACATGTATTAAAATGAAAAATATTAGCCGATTCCTGTACAAGTATACCCTTGTTAGAAGCCGACTGAACTTTGTTTTATTAATATCCAATGGATGTTGATACTGTTTCTACAATCTGCTTATTTCTGTTTGAATAATGCTAATGGATTAAAGAATGTAAAACATCTTTATCAACTAGGTTCTAAGTAATCTAGTCTATATAGCATATCAAAAGCATGTAGTTCAAGGGTTCCATTTGTCCACAATAAATCTTGCTGTATTAAAACATACATGATGTAACATAAGCAGTGAACTTAAGTAGGAAACATTTTTCTAGAAATAGTGACAACACAAACACAAGAAATATGAAGCACCATTGTGATTAAATACAGAATTTAAAAAAAAGAAAAAAAATGGTTAAAGACTGATCTTTTATCTAGAAATTGTGTAACCTAATTGCATTAGTTTTCATGCATTATTTTTTTTCCCAGACTGTTAGAACAGGGAAGCCATTTTATCAGCACAGCTTGTGTAAGGCAAAACAAGTGCAGATGATTTCCTAACTCAAAGCCTTAGAAAATGTCTTTAAAAATTTTTTTCAACATGGGCAATTAATTTAGAAGAACAATTTTTGTTTAAGTGTCTAAGATCTGGTGCATGATTAGCATGTTGCAATCCTTTAAAAATGTGACCAATTGGTGAGTTAAAGAACAAAACCTGAGAACAAAAGCAGTTTCTCCAACAAGTTCTATGATTACAGACATGCAGTGAAAGAAAAGTCATAACAAAAGAGCTTAGCCCAAGTTTTCAACTTAAAATAAGCCAGATGACATAGCAGCTGACCTCTTGACCCCCGACGAGTCTGAGAAATGTCAAGATATATTCGACCATCAGCTGTATCCAAAACAGAAATTTCTGGAATTTCTGGAATGGAGTGTCTGGAACCTCCTAGAATATTAATTGTTTTATTTAGTGCCAGTTTACATTAGATACAAGACATACAATATGAGTTATAGCAGCTCTACTTCCTGAAATGTTCTTCAATTCTGAGTTTTTACTCATGTTTCTCCTCTATGGAACAACAACAAAGTTAATGTAAGTGGGTCAATGATATCAGCTCAACAATTGCATACAGGGTCATCTGGTACAATAAATATATATAAATATATATACATATTTGCAGACTGCTTATATAGTATCATTAAACTTGCATGCTAAATAGGGTAGAGTGCAACACCAGCAATAAATAACAGTGTAAGTATCTAGTCACAATACTTATGATAACATATGCATATGTGATAACAGTGTAGAGTATAGAAGGTCTAAATTTCACAAGTACAAACTAGTCTGTGCAAGTAAATTTCAGTATTTGTTGACATTGTTCTTCTTGTTCTATTCAATTGAACCAATAATAAAATTAAAGGGTTTTATTACGGGCAGATCTACTCAAACACACTACAAGACACAAACAAGGAAGAAGTTCAAAGGTTAAATAAGATTCTAATTCATTTAAAAAAATTGTTAATGAGCCCAGTCAACATTTTAATACAAAATTTAGCTGCACACATAACTATGGACATTCAAGTGTTTTTGAAAACAAAAAGGTAAATATTGTTAACGCATCTAATATAAAACTGAAAAAGGGAATCATCAATTATTTTTACTACACACGTTTTTTTTGAGAACCTAAATGTAAAAAGCTACTGTTATACATTTAAAAAAAAACAATTCTTAACTGCTTTTCGTAACTTAAGTACTTACTGTTGTCTCCAAAAAATGAATTAGAACTAGCACTGGATGTAGGCGTGAGGCCTATTGTGGAGTGGTGAGCGCTGGGCGGCTCACTCTGAACAGACCGGGATGAAAACGATCGGCTAAAACGGGCCTCTGGGCAGGAGACCAACCTCTGCATTGATGGTTGGCTACCACGATAGGGGTCAAGGTTACTTCTGTTTAACAATACCCCTGTGGTGTTAAAAAACAGAAACGTTTGAAACCAATGCTGGGTTAGATGTCCTTAAACTATAATCTTGAAATAAACTTTTTTTTAAATTGAGTTATTAATAGAATGGTGAAATTGGTTTTTAAAGGCAATAAAATATATTCTAAACATTGAGCAAGCCAAAAGATCTACTTAAAAAACTCACCAGGACCTACAGCCCTGTCGGATGAACCAATGATGTGAGACAGTGAATTCAGCATGTGGTGCTGGAAATTCTGTGCATTAAATAAAGAAATTATTTTCATTCAAAAATGGAATACATTCTAAAAACAGTTACAGTGAACAAATGAATCAAATAAAATACTTTACAGTAATTTTAAACTGTGGTTAGTTCAAGCCAATAACAGGTGCTTATTGTACCTCATACTCTTCATTTGTCAGGTACACAATGTTCTTTGGTTCACAGGCAAGGGAGATAAATTCTAGTCCTTGAGTCGCCCACCTACAGAAAAAGAGTTAAAATGTAGACAGATTTCACTAAAATTATATTAAATGTAAGATTTTTTTTTAAAATATACATGAGACTCAAAAATAAGTATGAAATGAAATATTGTTTTAGTTTGTTTATTTTTTTTTTAAAGTTAATCTTTATTTTAGAGACCAGAATTTTTTTCATTTGTTATGGTTTTAAATTGTCAAGTTTTACAAAATAATTTTGGTTAAAATTTAGTTTGAGGAACTAACTGATTATGTGCAATATTTAAAATGAAATTATTTTCAGTTATCACAAAAACACAAAATGTAGGCCTCTGTGTAAATATCTTACTTTGTATCAGTACTACTAATCACAATAATACCCCCGTAACTTTTATTGGTCATTACAAGAAATTGCTTTTGGGGGATCGCTTGCATGGATCAATTAATACTTTTTATAAAATGTTATAAAATTGTGCTCTCCCACACTGCAGGGTTGGTAAAAAAGCCAACTCAAAATACACATGAACAGGAGACCAATCTTTAACTAACCTGGGACGTGTTCCCCTGCCTCTCTCACACTTGTTTATCACAAAACTCATCCAGTCTTTTGCAAATGACACTGTCAGCTGGCACATTTTTTCTCGCTGGTCACGGGAAATCAGTCGCATCAACTCTCTTTGGTACTGAAACAGCATTGAATATTAGGAAAATTATTTTGGTAATCAATGTCATTTGAACTTTGAATAGCTGTAGTGTCTCATCAGGGGCAGATCTACTCAAACACACTAGTGGGGTTACCAAACAAAATTCTATTTTTGTTTCATTTAAACACAAAAATTAAAAATCTAATTTTTCAAGTGAAAATCAAAGGATAGTAGATAAAGAATTATAATATTTCTATATAACAAAAACCCATCTTTATGCAGATAGAAGACAATGTGAAAACTTGAAGTGAAAATAAACATAGGATTTATTAAAATCTGATTACCTCAAAACCAAAATCATAAATTTTGAGCATTGTTTCCCTATATAACTTGAGTATATTCTCTTCCTGTTGGATGACTTCATTGAAGTTCAGTTTTTCATTGACCTGTTGGATAGCCTGAGCTACCTTCACCATCAGCTCTAAGGCGTTAGTCTATTCATTGGAAAAAGAAAACATTGTGTTCGTCTATTCATTGGAAAAAGAAAACATTGTGTTAGTCTGTTCATTGGAAAAAGAAAACATTGTGTTCGTCTATTCATTGGAAAAAGAAAACATTGTGTTAGTCTATTCATTGGAAAAAGAAAACATTGTGTTCGTCTATTCATTGGAAAAAGAAAGCATGGCGTTAGTCTATTCATTGGAAAAAGAAAGCATTGTGTTAGTCTATTCATTGGAAAAAAAATGCATTGTGTTAGTCTATTCATTTGAAAAAGAAAACAATCATGTTAAAAAATCTTTTCTTACTGGAAAAATACAGGAAAATTATTGGAAAGAGTTGTAAAGAAATGAAAAAAAAAATTAGCAAAGGACAGAAAAGTATGGATGGATGTTGTCATTGGCCTATGCTCTGAGAGGAGTTAAAATGGGAAAGAAAAAGAGTAATTAATAGAATTTTAATCAACTAAGTAACTACAAAAAATAGATGTTAGTTCTAAACTACAACTAACATAAAGCTAAGCCTAACATTTAACTGTTTTTGCTTTACCTATAAATATAAATTGAGCTACAAAAGCACCTAGAGCTAAGCCAAACCTACAACTTACTGTGAGCTACCCTAACCTACAACTTACCTTAAGCTCAGATAGTGACTCTGCTATAGACTGGTGACATGATGTTTGTTCATTGACAAGCTGAATAGTTTTCCCCATAACATTTTCAAACGTTTTTCTTTGCTGGGCAAGTGTTCCTGAGTTAGTCACTACAAACAGTAGGCCCATCACCTACAAAAATAACAAAACAATTAGAAGCTATAAAAACATTTTGTTTTACAGCCTCGTGTAAACATCTGCCTCAAAGAGTCAAATTACATTACTTCATTTTGTATTAGAATAGAACCATAAAAAATGGAATTTAAAAAAACTAAAAAAAAAAAAAAATTGAAATTACCCATTACAAATCAATATCATTACATAAAAATGAATATCATTACAATATCATTCACTACAATGTTAATAATAAACTTATGACTACAAGCTATTAGAACAATGGAAAATATGAATTAGTCAAAGCTATTTAAAAAAGACCAATGGATATAATTAGGTACTCCCCCATATGTAAGAACAATGGAAAAAGTTAACTGCCCCTCTACATGAAACATGAGACAGTGCTATGGTCAAAACTAACTACCCACCTCTATGTGAGACAGAGCTAAGGACAAAACTAACTACCCACCTCTATGTGAGACAGAGTTATGGACAAAACTAACTACCCACTTCTATGTGAGACAGAGTTATGGTCAAAACTAACTACCCACCTCTATGTGAGACAGAGCTAAGGACAAAACTAACTAGCCACCTCTATGTGAGAGTGCTATGGAAAAAACTAACTACCCACCTCTATGTGAGACAGAGTTATGGACAAAACTAACTACCCACCTCTATGTGAGACAGAGTTATGGACAAAACTAACTACCCACCTCTATGTGAGACAGAGCTATGGACAAAACTAACTACCCACTTCTATGTGAGAGTGCTATGGACAAAACTAACTACCCACCTCTATGTGAGACAGAGTTATGGACAAAACTAACTACCCACCTCTATGTGAGACAGAGTTATGGACAAAACTAACTACCCACTTCTATGTGAGACAGTTATGGACAAAACTAACTACCCACTTCTATGTGAGACAGAGTTATGGACAAAACTAACTACCCACTTCTATGTGAGACAGAGTTATGGACAAAACTAACTACCCACCTCTATGTGAGAGTGCTATGGACAAAACTAACTACCCACCTCTATGTGAGACAGAGCTATGGACAAAACTAACTACCCACCTCTATGTGAGACAGAGCTATGGACAAAACTAACTACCCACCTCTATGTGAGACAGTGCTATGGACAAAACTAACTACCCACCTCTATGTGAGACAGAGCTATGGACAAAACTAACTACCCACCTCTATGTGAGACAGAGTTATGGACAAAACTAACTACCCACCTCTATGTGAGACAGAGCTATGGACAAAACTAACTACCCACTTCTATGTGAGAGCGCTATGGACAAAACTAACTACCCACCTCTATGTGAGACAGAGTTATGGACAAAACTAACTACCCACCTCTATGTGAGACAGAGTTATGGACAAAACTAACTACCCACTTCTATGTGAGACAGAGTTATGGACAAAACTAACTACCCACCTCTATGTGAGACAGAGCTATGGACAAAACTAACTACCCACCTCTATGTGAGAGTGCTATGGACAAAACTAACTACCCACCTCTATGTGAGACAGAGCTATGGACAAAACTAACTACCCACCTCTATGTGAGACAGAGCTATGGACAAAACTAACTACCCACCTCTATGTGAGACAGTGTAATGGACAAAACTAACTACCCACCTCTATGTGAGACAGAGCTATGGACAAAACTAACTACCCACTTCTATGTGAGAAAGGGCTATGGACAAAACTAGCTACCCACCTCTATGTGAGACAATGGTATGGACAAAACTAACTACCCACTTCTATGTGAGACAGTGTTATGGACAAAAGTAACTACCCACCTCTATGTGAGACAGTGCTATAGCTGTTTCTGCTGTCGGCTCCACCTGGAGTTTAAACCCTGTCCACCGGGGGCACTCCTTGACGTGATCCAAGCCATTCTCACACCTCATCATCAGCAGGTAGCCGTCATCTTTGACAGACGTGTTGTGGTGGTTGGAGTTGTTGGGATCTGCCGGCTTGGCGGGATCTGGTGTGTCTTCACGTCCGCAGGTTACGTTCAACAGCTGCAGTATGAGCTGCTTGTTGGACTTGATGCTGTCTGGGATGAACATCATGTAGCCGGAGCTCAGTGGAGCACAAAGCTAGAGGACAGAGAGTTAAACATTCTTGGCTATTTTAATTTGGATCTTCTAAAACAGTTAAACTCTCAGTTTAATATTGGTAGCAGAGTTTTAATTAGTAACTATTTTAATACATAATATATTTTACCACGTTTGAATGTTTTTACACCTTTTTACAGGTGGAAAATAAATTAATGCTTAAAAAATTAAAATGATGAAGTGTACCTGGACATGTCTTGTTTCCATTAATTTGCTAAAAAGTTCTTTTGTTGTGACAGAAATATTAAAATCTGCTGCAACTTCTAAATCCTAAAACAAAATTAATATGATTTTATGAATCAATGTTGCAAAATATAATGAATTAAGTACAATTTAAAAAAAAATGTAATTGATGAACTGTATTTTTTTAATATATATAAAAATGTATCTTACTAACTTTGGGTTAATATTTTGCATTGAATTTTCTTCTTTTTGAAACTAATACACATACCATTCTTAATAGCTTTGCAAAACCAAGAGCTTTAGATGCTCTTTCTCTTGCCTCATTGAAAAGGTTTTTAAAATTTCTAAGGGTCTTTTGCACATTTTGCCTGAAGAGAAATTGAATTACAATTTTCAGTGTTGGCTACTTAATTTAAAATTAATTAATAGATATTTTTCAGAAGAAAAAATGTATCTATTGTTAATATCTTACTTCATTTCTGCCATCTTCCTAAGTTTTCTCTTGCTCTCTAAACTTTCATTGTCATCACCAAAATCATTGTCATCTCCATTGTCATCCATAGCTTCATCATCATCAACACTCTCATCATACAGACTGCGTGTGTATTCGTCAATATTGTTGTCCAGAAAATCAGCAATAGAGCTGAGCAGGCTACTGGCTAATGAACTGTAGGGAGAGAAAGCTATTTTATCTGTACAACATCCCATCATTACTCTGTTAAGTAGAGGGTGAGTGGTAGAGCCTGCAACAGCTATCCAGTACTACCAAGAACATATGTCATCCCTGAGCCCACACAGTTCCGATGGGTACTTAACTTGAATAGGAGAAAGTAATGATGGCTGGGTATAGTGGTGACCACAGAATCCATTATAGTGAGACCAAAGAAACTCTTCACTTTACATTTTATAAATTACTTATTCACTACACTACAATACTTTACAGAAGACAGTATTCTTTCTAAAAAGATACTGATATTTATAAGTGTGTGAGAATTGTAAAATGCTTCTTGATGCTATTGTTTTGAGCTAAAATATTATCATCATCATCTCTTTCTGTTTGTGCCCAAGACACAGAAATACATTTACCATGAAAATAACAGACCTAAACTGTTATTTTAGAGATACCCAAATTATAAAGTAAAGCTGTGAAATAATAGTAACAGAGTATTCAGGTTTGAACATAGTTACCTAAACTTTTTAGCTGCCTCTGCCTCCCCACCCATAATGTAAGCACAGATAGACTTTGTAAACGTCCACTCTTCTTCTAAGGCACTTTTCATCCCAAGAGAAGCTTGAGGCAACCCTTGAAGCATGTAGATCCAGTTTTGCAAATAGTTAAAGTATACCTACAATAGAGATTTACATTTTTAAAAGGGAACACCATACACAAGATCTCAAAAAGTAAATAGTTCCATAATTTAAACTATAATCTCCAAATTGTATTAAAGTGTAGAAACAGAATTCTGAGAATTGTGCACAAACTAATATTTACGTAAAGCAAACAAAGTTTATTCCACAGTAAACAATGCCAGATTTAGTTCTTACATCTAGCATATTCTTCATGTCCTCGTCAAATTCTGTTAGATCTGTCTCATACTTGGCCTCAGCTTCCTGCTCATCCCACAGGACAGCATCCACCATGTAATGGTAATACTGTTTTACTAGAGTAGCACCTTTCAGAACTTCTTTACATTCACGGATAAGCTGCACATAAAATAGGTAACAGTTATGCTTAAATAGAAACATCATTTAGCATTTTATAAAGTACGAGCCAATCCCCAGCGAATCATACGCCGCTATTTACTTGTTTTATTTTCTACTTTTCAGTAATTCATAATTTGTGAATTCGACAGTACCGTAGTACACTGAAAATATTTGCTTTAAAACACTAAAACCCCCCTTTCCCCCAACCCCTACCCCCCTTAGTTACTTCCCCTAAGTATAAAATAGTTTTAAACTAAATTATCTGCCCCTAAAAGCCGTCACTAAACCCGGCTCTACGATGTAAACATTTAGCGTGAACTACAGCTCACCAGACCATGTGGGTGTGGGGGTGGTTTCGATATGCCTAGAGAGGAAAAGAGGGGACTGCTCGGCGCGCTTACAGCTTGTTTTCTAACGTCTCCCAGAAGAGAATTATATATATAGAAACTATGTGTTGGCTGACTTAATGAAATACCAATCAAAACCAGATTGTCCATTGGGTGAAAGTACAGTTCATCTATTTCTTGACTTCAGTGCATGAAAGTACTGTTTGATCAACACTTGGCTCAGCTGTCTTTACTTTCTTTAATTAGAGTTAGACTGGGAAACTGGTAACCAAACTAGACTTTCAGAGTAGAAATCATGTGTTCTACCACTAAACCTGATATCATGAATGAATCCACCCTTTCTTTTCAATAAAACAATATAGTCTCCTTACATTTCCTATTTTGTCTGAGACAATCCTACTTTTATTAGACCAACAAACTATAGATACCTGTCTAATACTGAGAAATGAAGGATCTCCTATTGGCCGTTGATCTTTTCTTAGCTTCAAACATTCATGGATGACATCCAGCTGAATGCGTACAATAAACAGATAAGTAGGTCTAAATGAAGGCAAATCCATCTCAATAAACTGTTTGCTCCATTCTCCATGCTCTGAAAGACTGCTGCCTCTAGCCAGGCCAGGGCGTGTGGAATAATCTGTTGAAGCTGGCCCAGAGGAAAAAGAACCAACTGTTTCCTCTGAACCATTTGGCAGCTCCTTTAAACAGAAAGATTATTCAAAAGTGCTATTACTATCATATTTACTTTTCTTTTAAATAAATTCTTACAAAACAATAATTATAATTAAATACTCTCAACTCTTACAATAGCCAATATAATTTTAAAAACAACTTTAACGCTTGCTTAAATTTTTATTAAGACAAAATCATTCTTTAAATAAAAAAACCTCAAGAAAAAAATCAACTATTTTAAATGAACGTAGAGTCTAAAATTTTGTATAAATATAAATGTATATACACTGTAAGATACAGTACGTTTACTCCCCCCCTCCCCCCCCCCCCCCACATACACACTTAAAACTTCCTGGTAAACAATAAAATGTATTTTATGATTGAAATTAAAGTAGACCATGAGCTATTTTTATAGCAAGTATAATTTTTATGTTGCCGTCCCATATGTCCTGGGCACTGAAAGGAAAAGATGATTATGGGTTATTTTTTATATCAACAACAAACAAACCATAAAAACCTACCTCATCATCCATGCCAGTATCTGAGTAGAGTGTATCCTTAGGTCTCTGTAAAGCTTCTTTTGCCCTCCTCAAACTACGGTGGAATAAATCTCTTAATCTAACATTGAGTCTCTGAAGGCCCATCTTGCGGAGGCACTTCTCTGCATAATGTCTGTAGATTGAATGGTTGTGCTGCCTGCAGTCCTCAATGTTGGCTTCACTGGAAGTCCGAGATGAACCCAGGAGAAAGGACTCATCAGAGGGGATGGTTGCTAGTGGGTTGAGACCACGGATGGGCGTGCTAGAGTTTAAGGGGTTGCTGGGATCTTCATTAGATGGGCTGCCCATGGGTGACCCTTGGTCACTGTTGCTTTCATCCCCAAACTGAAACTTGACTTGTTTACGGCTGGGGCTAAGATACACATTACCTCCAGGATCACCAGCGTTTTCCTGATCTTTGGAATAAGAATTATTAGGGCACACTTCAGATTCATCAATATCAGAGGAATCAGTGGGCTCAGTCTCTAAGACATCTGGAACACTTGCTCTGGCACAGCCTGGAAGGTTGTGGGGTTGAGGTTTAGGAAATTCAAAGTTTATTAGTGGCCAGGGTATACCACGGGAGTGGGCGCCAATGATGCGACCAAAGAGTTTGAGTTTTTGGCACAAGTCACAGGTTATATTCAGCCACAGGTTCAAACACTTCACCCTCCGCTGGAACCCAGGGTCTTTGTATTTTTTGTTCTCTTTCTCACAAGCCTTTGTAGAGTTGAAGCCGCTCTCATAATGATCAAGTCTTTCAAGCAATTTCTGAACTTGTATGAGAGCGTTTTCCTGAACATGGACAGTTTCATTTGTAAGATCAACATCTAGAAAGGAAGCTGAGACGCTGCGAGAAACCAGTTCTTTGTAAGATCTTCTACAGCCATTCTCCGAGAAGAAAGCATTGGACGTGTTGGTGTCTGTGTTGAAAGCAGTGTCTGGACAATCCCCAGAAACTGTTTCAGCAAAAGAGAAATTATTGATGTCATCAATGACCCTCTCATGCAACTGCCTTTCTTTTTTCAGCAGTTCTATCTGTTCTTCATGCGAGATATTGTTATTGATGTAAGCCTGCAGCTCTATCCATATTTGTTCTATTAAAGTTGACCTCCAGACATCTTGCTCCACACTAAACTGTCTTTTAGAAGAGGACATTTTTGTCTCCTTGTCCTTCTTAGCCTCTGTGCCCAAGCTGATGAGAAGAGCAAAGTTGTTGTGGAACTCTGCCCTCTCTTTCTGGCACTCTGGAACTTCAGCTATCTGACGCCTGGCTCTACACTCAGGACTGAGCGGTAAAATGACCTTCTGGCGTAGATGTGAAAACCTCCCTGAGCCGTCCAGCTTAATGCCAGTCTGCTCTAGCGCCTCAGAGACGTGCAGCATGCTGAAGTCTTCAGACAAGCGTTTCTCCTCTCTCTCATTGAACCGCAGTAAGGACAGAGTCTTCTTCGTCTCTTTACTCTCCCTTTTCTTTTTCTCCTTCTTCAAGTGCTTCCCTCGAATGGTGTCTCTGTCCATGTTGTCATCTGAGTCAAGCTCCATTAGATTACATAGAGGAGGATCTGCCAAGTACTCATTTTTAATGACATTCACAAAAGATTTAGGCTGCTGTTGTCTTTTGGTAATTAGAAACTCTTTATAAGATCTATCTGCATGACGACTTCTCATAGTCTGGCCTTTTTTCTCACGTTTCTGTGAACGAGGTATAGATGGAGGGGTAATAGAATACTGCTGGCCGAGAGTTCTACCATCATCTTGATCACTGATAGAATCTTCATCTGAGCCAAAACTGTTTGTCGAGTTCAAGTCTTCATCATATATTTCATCTCCATTGACTGCTGTACTAAGATACTTCTGATCAGGGGATCTATGGTATAAAAGACACAAGTTACACTAAATTATTTTAAATGCTGGGGAAATTTCTCTAAAAAAAACCTGAAAGTGTGAAACACAAACAATACACAAGTAATAAAGTTTCTGTTTCATGAGCAAAAAAAAAAGAAAGTTTAATAGTTGGTAATAGACAGTATAGTTTATATTGTTGATTTTACTTGATGTTCAGTGCATAGGACCAAGGATAAAGTGTGGAAATGTCGTCAAAGGAAATACGTCAGTAGCTCTGACTTGAAAAAAATATAAAGGGAAGTAAAAGTTCTTAACTTAAATATTGCTTGAACCAGTGTTCTCCCTGACATACTTATGTCACTAACAGTCCATACTTGGTAAGCTAATGTTAATTAATCATCACAAGGGTTTATGCTTTAGGTGATTCACTGGATTTTATTTCGCTCTGATGAATAATCTAAAGACATTTCTTAAATTTCACAAATGTTTTATATAAAATGAAATTATATTGCTTGAATAATCAAAAGTTTTGGAACACTTGAACTTTGAGCTCAATTAACAAATAGCAGAGAAAAACTATCCTTGTTTGAAACACTGCTCCAAGTGTCTTGAAAAAAGGCAACTAACTCTTATCTGTTCTTTTTTTTATTATGAAAAAATATATGCAATAATGTACTTAACAAAAAAGAAAATATAAAGAAATAAGAAAAGCTTCCAGCTTGAATGCACCAATAAAAAGCACAAACTCATGTTAAGTTGGTTTTTTAACTGCTATATCCATAAAAATTGTAATATCATTTAGTACTAGATCTACTTATTTTTTTTTTTAAATGAAAAAAAAATTGTTATAGATACTTAAATTTATTGCAAAAAATAAGTCTGTTTTTTTATAAGGTTTAGTTAACAATATAATCAATGCCTATCCTTTCGTTTGACTTATCAATGTCTATCTTTTAGTTTGACTTATCAATGTCTATCTTTTAGTATGACTTATCAATGGTTATTTTTTAGTTTGATTTATCTTTTTCTACTTAGTTCTTAATTGTAATGTTGGAATGTGATTTCCTCCAACAGAATTAAATATTATGTGTCAACTTTTTATGTGCCATATAGGCCATTGACTCTGATTTTAGCCTGCTGTTCTTTCTTGTCCAAACAAGAACCAGATACAAGGCAGCAGTATTTGATTTTGGAGTGTTTCTCTCCTAGATGGGTTGCTGTCCCTAGCTACTGGGCCTAACCTACCGTAGTTGGAACTCTGTTCAGCTTAACTGTGTTAAAGAACCACTTTTTGTTTCATAATTTATCATTTGTTTTAGAATTTCATTTGTAACAAAATATTTACAAAATTATTTTTTTAAAACCACTATTATATGTATAAACATTTTTTTATTTAACCTATGTCATTTCAAGTTAATAAAATATGAAAGTTAAGTATTGAACTACTTCAGAGACTGAAAAGATTCAATTTTTAAAAGCTCTGCAATTCTCTCTACGGATGATGAAAATAAAGAAAACCATTTTTTAGCCACCTGGCAAGGTGATGAATAAATTTGATCTAACTCAACCTTATATTTTATAATGGCTTACTGAGCTGTCTTCATATTCTTGCAATGTTATTTTATTACTTGTTATGAATCAATTAATTTTAAAAGCTATATCATTGTTGGATAGGCATGTTCAATTTTAAAATTCAAAAGGCCTTATGTTTACAAAACAGTGATATGTATAGGAAACATTGGGGTGCAGGTAAACATCAGCCACAAGTGTGTTCCATTAGCTGACTGTCTGAGGAATCTATCAATCATTGTAAAAACATCACTAAGACAATCTTTGGGGCAACAAAAATTGTGAAGAAAAAACCTATTAAACAAAATTATACCAAAAGGCCGAGGCTATTCACAGTTGGCTATCATTCATGCAATTTATGACTAGGAGTAATATATGTATCTTAAAATAACAAAAGCATTTATCTTGACTGGTGAATGAGGTATAGATTAAGAGTGCAGGGCTACTTTTTAGTGTGTTATATGTTTATAAGAAAAAGTATTGAGGTTTAAGTGTATGTAATTTGGTATTTATTTGGCTGCGGCCCCTGTAGTACCGCAACTATGGATGTATTGTTTTATGCTCTTCTGTGAGCGATGTTCCCCGTGTTCCCATGTCATGTGACATCTGAGACTCTGGGTAGTTGTACCTGTGCCCGCGGCATTCAAACCCCAGGCTATGGATGACAAGGACCGTTCAGCTGTTTAACTTGGTTATGTAGATCTAATGAAGGTATTGTACATTATATTTTATATTACTGTTTTTTTATCATACTAGTGCTGCATGTGGCTTTGACGTTCATGAATCAGCCATATACAGATTTGCAATAAAGCCAGGTTCTACAGATTTGCAATAAAGCCAGGTTCTAACAACAAAAGCGTCATTACATTGAGTGTTATCTCTCAGGGTCAGCCCTTTTATGCACCACACCTCAGTAGGTGATATCAATATTATCATCCCTATACTATTAACTTACTATTAGTAGGGATTTTGGTAAAAAAAACACTAATCATCATATAAAACTAAAAATTACATATTCTTGTAGAGCTGAACTATATGAAAACAAAACAAAAAAGATTTTCTGTCTAGCTCAAATAGTTTTTTTTAGCGAATTTTTTTGTGAGGGGTGGAATCCCCTTGTTTTTGCATTGGCCAATTGTGACAAGTCATGGTATACCTGAATAAATTGAGCATAGTTATTTTACTTGCAGTTGTATTTTGTTCATATTTGCTGAGTTTAGCTAGAATGATATATAGAACTTGTATATGCTGTTGAAATGAATAAAAATAATACAGAAGTATATTTTTGTGTTGGCTTCCTTCCATAACCCCAAAAAAACTGCTGCGCAAATATGAAAATGTTTCTAAAGCAATGTTTTACAGTGAATGAAAGAACTACATAGCAATCTAAAGAAAATGACTTGAACACTGTAATATGCATATAACTGCCCCATTATTTTGGGCAGGTGAAATAGAGTCCATCTTTAAGCCATTTTGTTAAAAGTGAACAGAAGTTATCAGATCAATGTTTTTATGTGAGTATTGTGTAATGAATTCTGATTTTCAGCATATAAATATAACTATAAGTAAGGATAAGTAGAACTTGAATACTTAAAATTACTGGAAAACCATTCCACTTTTCATTTAACATTAGGAAATGACCTTTTAAACTTAATTAATTACCATAAATTAAAAACTTAGGCCTATTAGTTATTAGTTTAGTATGCAAAACCAAATCTCGTGTGTCCGGTATCAGGAGAAAATAATGGGAGAAATCGGGTCATGTTTTTACCGAGAACTCGGCCGATACCAACAACCCTAACTCAACTATTAAGGCAGTGTTACTTTTATATCTGCTATGTAAAATAAATATCTTCCTACTATACTGGCAACTGGCGACTACTCTACAGTCTACAGGGTAAAGAGTAAACAAACGGTTTAATCACACAACAATCACACAAGTCCAATGTAATTTGGCAAATGGCAGGTTTTATGTATATCAACAAAAGAATCAGAATGGTGAAAGTAAGAAAAGAAAGTCAAAGAACTTAAGAAGACTACACTACTACTAAAAAAAAAAGTACTAGATCTACACTAAACAGTGACTAAACACTACACTCTACAGTCTACACTAACACTTGAATTACTTCAGATCTTATTTTCAGAATTTCTAGATCTAGTTCCGAGACTACTACACTACTACACTGTGACTATTAACTAGGCTTAAACACTTTTATACACTGAAGCCTAAAACTTAAAATATCTAGATCTACATGTTGCAATTGTACAGTCTACATCATAATTTATTATCGCTTACTGGTCATCAGATAATGGATTAAAATCCTCTACTGGAGAAGAACTCCTTTTGGGAGTCGCCATTTTTATTTTTACTATTTACATTTTCCTGTACTTTATTATTATATTCGCATTTTTCTATTTCATGCAGAGTTTATTATTTATGATACTTTCTTTGTTTTGGGCACGTCTACATGATCTTAGTCCAAGAGGGGTAGGGGTCGGGTTTCAGAAAGATAGATCTACTATATGTAAAAAATAAATCCCATATTAAAATATTTGCATTTCAGATCATTGACGTAGTCCATGCGACCCATCCGTAAATGACGTCACAATTTTTGGGACGACTTTTACCCCCCATTCTTTTTTCATTGTCACAAATCGTTCCTATTGTACTTCTTAAAATGCAAAAGTGTGGCGGAACGGGGGTCCGTAATTTTGTGACGGTGTGTGATGAGGGGGAGGGGGGGAGGAGGGGCGGGGGGGGGGGGGGGGGGTCAGATGGCGCGACGTCACACTTTTGCATTATAAAAAAGCAATGTTAAAAAACGAATATTTTAGACGTTGTTTCGCGTTTTAGAAAACTGTTTTAATAAATTGTAATAGGAATTGATTAAAATAGCGAGTTGCGCAGCTTGCGCCGTGACCTTTGTTGCCATGGTAATCATGGCTGTACCTTGAACCTAAATTCCATGTTTCCGGTTGCCCATTGGTAATTAAGGCCATGTCGCTTAAGGCGAAACCACAGCACACCTGATCTACGCATGACACAGTGCGCATCTTTGTTTTAACCTCAAGAGGATTTAGATTCAAAACCTATTTTAATTTTTGGATCTCGTTTATTAGCTTACAGAGGAGCAATGTGCTGAAATATAAGGTAAGAATCTATAAATAATAAGGTACTTAATATTTACATTGACATGCCCAAATGTTGACTAGACTAATAATTGGGTCTTCTAAAATTAACCTATATTTTAAAATTACGATTTCAATGGTCCGCAAGCCTAGGAAGGCTCACCGCGATAGAGCCTTAATTTCGCGCCAAATTTCCTGTGATTCTTACATTATTAAAATATCGCATTACTTGATTACTATTAGTATTACTATAGGCCTACTAATATTAATAATTTAGTTTAAGTAGCCTACATTACTGTAACATTACATTTACTAAATTATTACGGTTGATTAGGACAATAAGCCATTAGGTCTAGATCTAGACTTTACATTAATTTAATTTTAAGATTTTTACACAAGTTGACTTAAATTTTGATCTCTAGATTTCTAGACTCTAGAAAATAGAAAATTTAGACTCTAGTATTAAGTATAGATATCTAGTAGTAAATAGGCCTAGAATAGATCTAGATGATATTATTAATAAGATAGATAGCCTAATAGATTCTGGATTTAGAAAAACGAATCCAGATTACTAGCTCTATTGAGTATTGATCTATAGTCTATAGTATAGTAACTAGATCTAGTAAAAAATAATCTAGCTTTAGGCCTAGATCTAGTTTAATTCTAGATCTAATTTAATCTTAAATCTATAATCTATAGGCTAATAGTAATACAATAGTATAGGGCCTACACTAATCTAGATTCTAGTAAGAAATAAAAGGTACTAGTTAATTTTGATATAGATCTAGATCTAGAATCTAGATAAGTTAATTAATTATATAATTATATAGTTATATAGGCCTAAGTGTTCATCTAATTCTGCATTAAGTATTAAGTAGGACTAGGCCTATATCAATTCATTAATTAGCCTATTTATTTTAATTCAGTACATTTAGTAGATGAACACAATCATTTAATCATTATGTTTGATTAGGTCATACAAGTACTAGTCTAGATCTAGATTCTAATCTAGATCTTGTAAAAATAGTGAGACATTGTTAAATGGTTAAGAATAGATTTAGACTAGTGCAGGTATAATTCTCCATCAAGTAGGCCTATATATTTAAATTAATGTAGGCCTATGTATATATCCATAATTAGGCCTATTAAGGACAATTTTAGTACTTGATAATTTTATTAATATTAATTTAATTCTAGAATTGTGTGCCTAGAACTTGGGTCAGTTTGTTTTCTTTGTACATCTTATTTGCTTATAGGCAAGACCAACAAGGTGTAAGAAGGATTGCTAATGTAATCAGAAACTTGATGGCTGATATAAAGCGGCTGAGGAGAACAGGCTTGTGACTGGGAATAGGTTGGTGGAACTTGTGTACAGCCCTTTCTATGTTCAACCCATGTCTCAGGTGGAAGTACATTCAGTAAGTATGGAGACTGAATGTATTTCTAATGTTTATATTTATTTTATATAGTTTGCAATATGTTGTGCTAGATATATATTTTGTGAAATGGTCTGCTAAATTCTAATTCCATTTGCCCTTCTCTTTTCAGGTAGTTTTCATGGAGATCCAGCTTTATTTAAGGCTCATCTTAAAGAGAATGATGTGGCTGCTGGGACATAACTAAAATCTACATTCAACTGCTTGCAGATCTCAAGAAGCCTGGGGTTCTCATGCAGCGCCGCAAGCACTCAGGCTGATTGGGAAGTTAATTTCTGGTCCTTCGATAAAGCTCAGTTACAAGAACGCAATGTGGCGATCAAATGTATTCTGTTTCTTAAAGTCATGGAAGCGTTGTTGACTTCTACTGAGCCTTTCTTGGTGCGACAGCTGGAGAGGTATCTGATGGGAAATCTGATTGGTGTCTAGCTGACTCATAAGTGGGAGCAAGGTGATCAAGGTGTGTCGCAATACAGTGGAAGGACTATTAAAAGACTGCCAGCAACAAAACAAAAGTCAGCTCTTTACACCATAAGCTACTGGGCAGAGGATAAGGATAATGCTGAGGATTTCAGTCATCGGGCAGAATCACTGGTGGTTGACTTTATAGGAATCTTGTTTTTCTTTCTGAATAATAGCTAATCAGAATTTCAGAGTACTTCTTTCATTTTTAGTATAAAAATGAACTTTATTTTTTAAACATTAGTGTTTTTGTAAATTGTTACTGAAAAAATGATTGCTGTGAATTGTAAACTTATTTTGAAAACTAATACTAACAATGTTTATAATTAAGTTTAGTGTTCATAGTGTAAAAAAAAATTACATTTTAATTAATTACTTAACTTATTTTTCAGGGTAATTGAAATCAGCTAGATAATCCTAGAATCAGTAGTCAATGTGCTTCTTTTCCTTAGATGTGCTAATTGTATCTAAAGATTAATTATAATTGATACTTAAATTGTTTTAACACTAAAGAGACTAAAGTGGTCCAAGAAATTTTTCGTCACCTATTTTTTTTCCAGCATACATTCAATAAATGGGTTAGATCTAGATCTACTAGTAATTATACTTTAAACCAATATTTTAATGTTTATTCCTCGATAATTAATGCTACTTTTCTTCTTAAGAGGGATCATATTGAGAAGAGGCTAATTTCTTGATTATGTAACTGTTTTACAGTACTGTGTTGATCGTAGATTATACAAGGGCTAAATTTAGGTTGTCACTATGTAATTTATTTCTTTGCTCTTATAAACATATTTTTAAATTATTGCAAAAAATCTTTTTTTTACTTTGCCATTCTCCTAAATGTTTCTATTTTATTAGACAAAATTAAAATTCATGTGGTAATCTGATTACTGTATTTTAATGATTTATATTTCTTTTAGCAAACATTGAAATGTCAGTATGCATAGTTCAGTAGTAATAAACACTGGTACACACTTTGACAGCTATTTTCTTTTTATTTTGATCTATAATTTTATTATGGCCTCCTGATATAGACACTGAATATCAAGGGGGGGGGGGGGGGGGGGTTGAGAAGGTATCGTAAAGGCAACCAGTTGCTACTTCCATTTTCCATGTGGTGTGTGTGCAGGTCTACTCTACTTCATCTACCCAAGTAATATCGTTATTACAATTACATTAAAGAACTTGTGAAGTAATATGTGCTTATGCATTTCTATTATATAATAGTATTAACAGTATTAAATATTAATAAATCGATTTACAATAACTAGATCTAGTTTATTTTAAACCTACATTAATTTTTTTTACACGGAGTAATAAGTCAATAATAAAAAATGAATCATGAATGGCATTAAATTACTCAGTCAATCATATCCAGTCCAGTATAACTTAGGCTTTAAGCTTGATTATAATTTTTTAGTTTTAAAAAAATGCGAATCCCGGATGATGCAACAAAATTATAATTTTTTAATTTTTCGAAAAATGCGAATCCGTGATGATGCAATGAAAAAACCATCGGTGCCAACTTTTTTTCTTGCGTAACATAGACTTGAATTACGAAGGTCTAAGCTGTTTAAGCCACGCCCACAAATTTTTAAAAGGCCATATCTTAGCTCCTAATTAAGCTAGAGACACAAAATTGGTATCAATGTGTAGGGAAAAAAATCCTGTTTGTTTGTGGTATAATTTTACTCGAAATTAGTGGAGTTTAAAAATTACGAGCAACAGCCTAATTAAAATACTTTATTTTGACAGAGTTCAGACAAGATTTTAGAAAAAAATATCGATGTTTAAAAAAAAAATTCAACTGCAAATTTGACGGGGGGGGGGGGGGGGTGGGGGGGGGGGGGTGGGGGGGGGGGGTTGTAGGCTGAGGTGTGACGTCATTTTAGGGGGTAGTCTGGCCTTTTGTGACGACGTGTGACGGAGGGGAGGGGGGGAGGTAAAAATCGTCAAAAAAGCGTGACGTCATTAATGGATGACCCCTATCAGGCATAATAAAAAAATTCTAACCCCCTTAACCCCCTACATGTGGTTTATGGACGACCCTGTGTGTTCTGCAAACTCCATATATTGCCAATGTTAATGTACACTGTAAACGAACATAGGTTTCACAAAAATGCAGTTTAGAAAAAAAAATTCCGCAGTTTTTTCGGTCTTTGAGTGGTCTTTGTTTTTTGTTTTGTTTTTTTAATTGATTCCTACCGGTCACCAGCCAAGGGTGTGGTCACAGACGTCTTTATCTTTTTTTAAAAAATTTATTATTCTGATTTGTTATTGGCCAATATTTTTCTTTATATTTAAATAGGTTTGATTAATATTGTAATTGTTAACAATGGAGAGGTGAAAATTATTTTAAAAAGCGTTGCTTCGTTTAACAGTTTAGCATGGGATTATTATGATACTGTTTAGCCTAATTTCATATTTATAATTAACTTATAATAATGTGATTTTCTCTAAAAGTAAAATGGGATTCCCAATAATAACAAATTTGATAATTATTTTATGACACCGCTGCTGTAGTCTTAGTAGGCCATCAAATTGTTCTGTTTGTTATATGATGGCATAATGGGATATGCATTTTTCAATATGGGGTCGTCCATAAATGACGTCACACTCGTAGGGGGAGGGGGTCCGTAATTTTGTGACGGTGTGTGACGAGAGGGGGGGGGGGTGTCAGATGGCGTGACGTCACACTTTTGCATTATAAAAAAGCAACGTTAGAAAACTAATTTTAGCTGTTATTTTGCGTTTTAATAAATTGTAACAGGAATTTACATTTCAGACAAGATTTTGGAAAAATATTGTACCTTAAGGAAAATTTAACTACAATTTTGAGGGGGTTGTAGGCTGAGGTGTGACGTCATTTAGGGGGAGGGGTCTGGCTTTTTGTGACAATGTGTGATGGAGGGTGGAGGTAAATATCGTCAAAAAAGGGTGACATCATTTATGGATGACCCCCCCCCCCACTCTATTATATAGAACTATAGGGGGAATATAGCCTATGTGTGTGTCTGAAATTATTAATTAATTTATTTCGGACTATGGCTTGTGGTAAATGGCCAAAATCCAAATTAGAATATCATGAGCAGATTTTGTATGTTTGTATATTGCTATGATCATGCAATAAAGGTGTTTATTGTTTAATAATAAAAGTGGGCTAAACTAAATACAGAAACGTTCAAATTATTTTATTGTACTATATTTTAAATTTATTTTTTTTTCACTTGGTACAAAAAGATCAACAATAAGTTTTCTTTGCCATCAACTTCAATATCATCCTATTTATTTTTCTATTAAACGATAGTCATAGTTTCTTTGGTCTGCTTTACTTTAGGCTGTAGAACGTTATCTATAAAGGCAATGTACTTCTCTCTGCTGAGAATAAAGCTGTTGTGTTTTTCTTGCAGTAATATATTCAATTAATCCAAGAACATAGTTTTCTTATCCAATGTTGGTTCTACATTTTCATGTGTGAATCCTTGTCCAGCAATCTTCAAGTACACTATGATTTTTTTTAAAATCAAGTCTAATCAATATACCCCCCCCCCCCCACACACACACTTACTCATAAACATACATGCACACAAAATCATACACACAAATTCAAATGCACACACACACTCACACTTACACACTCATTGAAACGCACACAAATACATATGCACACATACTTGCACACACAACTACTATTTCAAAACTTCTAATGTTGTGTATATATATATATATATATATATATATATATATATATAAATATATATATATATATAAATATATATATATATATATAAATATATATATATATATATATATATATATATATATATATATATATATATATATATATATATATATATATATATATATATATATATATATATATATATATATATATATATATGCATATAATGGGCCATTTGGCACAATAAGCTTGTAACATTTATGTGAAGAAAAAACAACAATGTCAGACTTGTTGTTTCATTAAATCCAATGTACGATTAAGAACCAAATTATCTAACAGTTTAGAGGTGGTTTGGTTATCTAGTAATATTCCATTACATGATGGGACAGTGTGGCCTAGCAGTAGAGAGCTAGACTACTAACCAGAAAGTCTGGGGTTCAAATCAGCGTTCAAGTCAGTAGAACGTCCCAGAGTCCACCCAGCTTTGATGGGCACCTAACTCACGTTAGGGACAATAAAGGCAGCTCGGCATAGTACTGACCAGAGGTATTTGAAACAGATGGACTCTACTTCATCTGCCCCATGTGTCTTGGGCACAAATGAGAAAAGATGATGATTGCATAAATTAGGGGTGGTGGTGGTCTCTGGATATAGGCTAATTATAAAAATTGTTCTAAGAAATAGGATGGGGTAGATAAAAAAAATTATAAAAATCAGAAACACTTAAATTAGATATAAACTGGGTGCTAAAACTAAAAAATTTAAAAATAACTGCTTTTAATATTTCAAAATTATTAAAAAGCAGCTCATGGCTGCTAAACTGAAAAGTCTTCAGTTCGAACCCTTGGGCAGATGAGGCTCAATAGCAGGGAACAGCAATTTTTCTAGGAGAGACAACTCCAAATTCAACAACTGCTGCCTCATAGTTTGTTCTTGGTTGGACAAAGGCTATTGAAGTAAATCCAAAAAGAAAAGCAGGCTGAAATCAGAGTCAATGGCCTCAAAGGCGCATAACAAGTTGACACATATACTTAATTGTGTTGGAGGGGATCACTTCCAACACTAAAATTAAGAACAACGAAGAAGAAAAAGAAGTGAATTGCATCTCTTCAAGAAGTAAAAAATATATAATTTAAAAAAAAAGACAAAACGATGTAGTTGGAATATGATTTTTATTTGAAATCTTGCAAACAATTTTTTATTTTCCCCACTGAGTTCAAATGTATAGGCACAACCGATTTATTGTCCTTATGAATTATTGAGAATGATGCATTCAATTGCATAAAATGAAATTCAACAGTAGTTGTCAAAGATACATTGTCTAAATTCAACTATTGTTTTTATCAAACTTATAAAATTTAAAGCATTTATTGATGTGCATATTAGTTAAATTATTATGCCACGTAACCTTTATTTTAAAAAAAAAATTATACCCACGCATAAAAAAGATATTGCTTGAACATTTTTCCATTGTATCTTTAAGTACAAAGACAAGAGCTTAAATGAGACGATTGACAATGTGACTTTATTGTTTTAAACTGAGCAACAAGACAATAAATAAAAGCAACCTCTTGTGACTATTTCTCACATTTCAAGGTCAACAATTACAATTACTTAAGGTTAAATTGTTTAACTTTCATTCAGTTTTTTAAAGTATTATTAAATATCTAACATTTTATTCAATATTCAATTTATATTTAACACGTTTTAACATTTGAACAAATATTTATTCCTATAACATACTTTTTAGACAAATATAAAATTACTATTTATACTCAATTTAACTAAAAAAAAATTTCATTGTCAAACATTAAGAAACTTTAGAAACTATATCTACTAAAAATAAAAACTTTTGAAACAAAAAACTATTTTGTAAATGGCAATATAAAACTGTCTCAGTATAAGAAATAAATGGTATTTAAAGAATAGAATTTTTTTATATCATTTTTATAAATAAAAAATTAAACCCATAAGAGATTTTCAGAGAACACTTGCTAAAAGAATGTTGTAAGCCTGATGATTTACTTATTTAACATTAAAAATCAGTACAGCTTTTAAACCAGAAATTGAAATATGAAAATAAAATTTATTAGGCAACCCAATGATAGATGTTTAGGAAATTATGTTAAAAAAATAATTTATAATGATGTTTCATAGAAACATCATTCAAAAGGAAAATGTAAAACAGCAAACAAAACCCCAATCTTTAACAATACTGTTTCATGCAGCTAGCACATTTACACATAGTGTAATCAAAACATATGTTACAGTTATATTACAAGTACTATATGTACACAAATTAGTTACAAACTTAGTTTAAATATTTTGGAATGATATTTAATAAAATAAAACATGCTTTCTAATATCTGCAAATAAAAATTTGGCTGAACTACAAAACTATTTAAAATAATGTTTCACATAAGTTGAGCTTCCAATTTAAACAGCTAATTAAATAAATGCTTTATTCATGTCTTTCTTTTTTTAAATAAATCACATACTTTAACAGCTATGATAATAAATTGATGAAATATAGTAATGAAAGATCTTAAAACTTGTTGTAAAAACACTTTCATAAATCACGTAAGCCATACTTCTATACATATGTTAAGCTTCCCACCTGGTAACTCCATATACACAGAGATCAGTGGCCTAGAGTTTACTTTTTGTTCCCTGGCATTTCATTGGTTACTGAAGATATTATATAATTAAACAATGAAGTAAAGATCATCTGTTTAAGTAAATTAAGTTTTGGTAAAAATTATGTAATGACAATCGATAGCACCATTGTGTAACATTTGATGTCAGATGAGGAATGTTACATTCAGGTATGCTCATGCAGGGAATGCTTACATCTAAAACATTGAACAGTTCACTGAATAGGCTCTTATTCCCATTATAATGGGGACAAAAATAGAATCCTAACTAGAATATTGCATCCATCTCCTAAACTACAAAACTATGCCATATTTCATTCAATAGCAATTTGTTTTGATGTGCTAAATGCAGTAGGAAACAAATTAGGTATTCAAATCAAAGTAGTTTTTTTTTCTATTACACAATGAAAGTTCCTGTCATCCAAAATTAAATAGTGTTGGTGTTATACAGTTTAAAATACTATGATATTATGCTTTGTCTTTAATAACATAACAAAACTCATACTGAAACTGTTATTAGATTTTATATTTCAACAATACTTTGTGCGTAAGTTGTATTTTAATACTTTTAGCATCTTTATGGACAGAAATCAATTTAGAAATTCAAATAATTTTATAAAATGTTATAGCAATTAAATTTCAGTTTACACTCTATTAATAATTAATTTTATTGAATTTGTGTTTTACACCCATAGTTATATTAAACTAAACAAAGAAAAATAATTTAAAATTTCATTCTTAACTATTAGTGACAATCATTTTTTTTAATGTTCAAAATCTGGAAAGCCTAAATAAACCTATAAAATATAATAAGTATGCATTTACCAAATTATGAAACAAAAATGAATCCCAAAAACAAAACTGTAACAGAAATTATAAGATTTTTGAAAAAATAAACATAAATAAGGGAATAATGAATGTCAAATAGTTTTTACCTTAAGTTTTACTTTACATGAATTTCAGGGTTCAGATGATGTTATCTATATTTATACTTTTAATCCCAAGCTAATTACAAAACTATAACTAGGGAGAAATCAGAATGGAATCAAAAATATAACCTCAGATGCAAAGAAATTTCAAACCAGACATTTCATAATTTAAACCATATTTACCTTGCTGTTAGAACCATTTTTCTAGATGGTAAAAAAAGGATTTAGTTCTTAAAAATTTAATACTAAATAACATTAATTAACCAAAATATTTTCAGAACAAACTGAAATAAACCAAATACATTTGTCTTTATTAAAAAAACTAATAATAAATGATTACCTCTTCACCTTTTTTAGGAATTTTCTGAAAACATGAAAGAACTGAAAAATCCTCATATATAAAAATAAAAAAATTGTTATTTTAGAAAGACTTAAAAAATCATACATCTACACTTTGAGCCATTGCTGAAACGCCCCCTTCTTCTCTTGACAAACTACTTGGACACAAGGCATGTCTACCACCATCTACAGGAATACTGGCACCAGTAATGAATTTGGCCTGTTCTGAAACCAAAAAAGCTATGCAGTCTGCAACCTCCTCTGGTTCACCATATCTTCCTAAGGCATGGGTGAATCTCGCTCTCTTAAGATACTGAAATAGAAAATAAAAGCACTTTTCATTGTACATTGTAATTAAATTTAAAAGGTGATTAATCACAAATTTGAAATAAATATTAGTTGTTTTAAATCCTAGAGACAGTTTTTAAAACTATCAACTATGTCTATGCATTAAAAATATTCTTACAGCTTCATACTCAGCTTCACTAAGACCAGCACGCTTGTGAAGTTCTGTGTGAGTTACTCCAGGACTAAAAAGAAAAAGTTCTGAATGTTAATTGCAGAGAACAAAACAGAATTTTATTCAAGTTGTAAAACTATTCCACCACAAAATAACAAACAGAACAGATTTTTTAACTTTTAAAGTATACTACCAAAAAACAATTTAAAAAAAAAGACAACATATTTTTATTAAAGTTTTAATATTATATTACCATCAAACTGAACATCTTTTTAAAAAAATTTAAGCTGTCAAAATATATTCCGACAAACAAAAATTATACAGGAAATTATAAAAGTGTATGAATTAATTTAAAACTAAATTAATTTAAAGACTAAGATGTGTTCAATTAATGGATTTCACCTCCAAACATATGACTCACTAATATAACAAAGAAAAAGTATTGAAGCTGAATAAAACTTACTTGACACAGTTGACCCTGACTTGTTTATCAGCTAAATCTACAAAAGTAAAGAAAGTACAATAGCAGCTTTTAAAATTTGGCAAGAGAACTTGTTCAAACTGTTAAATTCTTGCAATTTTGCAAGTCAAGGCTATTTAAATCTTTGATCATAATTTAAAAAAGAACAGCAACTATTTTATTTGTTTTATAAAGTAAGTCAAAGGAGTGAACATTTACCTAAAGCAACACATTTTGTGAAAGCATCAATTGCATGTTTAGACATACTGTATGTAAGAACACCAGCAAACTGATTAAAAATAAAAATAAATTATTATTATGGCAAATATTAATCTGTAAACAATGTAAAACAAAAGATTGAAAATAAAAAATTATAAAAAATTTTTTTTAATAAAAACAAATTTTAAAATAGTTTTGGATTACTTGAGCTCATCTATTTGATGTAAATATTTTATATTAAAAAGAGAAAACCAAATTTAAAAAAAAATTACTTACGGCACGAAGTCCATTGATACTTGAAACATTAACAATATTCCCTTTGGTTTTGATCAAATAAGGGACGGCTAGTTGAGTCATGTGAAACATAGACCTAAGGATGTAGAAATATCATTTTACTAAAAAATAGAAATAATAATTTTGTGTGGGTCTTTAAAAACTGCATTCTCACTATAGAAATGCATTGTTTAGAATGTATGAAGGAATGTTACTTTCACTTTCAGGCAACTTTGTTATTAGTAATAAACCTATATTCCAAAAGATACCTACCTGACATTTGTGTTCATTAATTTATCATATTGCTGTAGTGTTGCCTTTTGGATTCCTCCTAAGGCTATAATACCTGCATTATTTATCTGCAAACAAATAAATGAGAGAAAAGCAATATAACAATTTTAATACAAATCTTTTTTTTATTCAACTGTTTACATATTTTAGCATCCTCAATAAACTAATTATCTTAAATAGTTTTAGGCTATACATTGATACTTATCAAAAGTACACATAACAGTCTAATGCAATACACTATTTAATAAAAGAACATATATTTTCATCCAAAATTATAAGTTATCTCTGATTGTAATGTAATTGCTTTGGAAACAAATTTGTTATATATTGATATTAGAGTGTGTAAACTAAACTGATTTGCAGCCTTTATTAAACCAGCACAAACAAGTGATAGATCACAGAAATCTGGTGCATGGTGGGTACACAATGGTATTTTCTATGACTTTTCAATACAGTACACCAACATAGTAAAGTAACATACCTAAGTAAGATTGGCACTGATTTGAACACATACACTTAAAAAACATTTACCATACATAAAGACTATTTCAGCGAAACTTTTAAAAATTAATTGTTAAAAAACTTCAGTTGATATGCATTTAAATAATAAGATCTGAATAGCTTTTTACACAGGTTTACTATTTAAAGTCTTACTTGGTACTTACCAAGATATCCAATTGACCATTATGGCTATCCACTGCACCTTGTAATACTCTTCTGGTGTCATCTTCTATAGTCAGGTCTCCCACCAACAAGACAGGCTACACAAAAAGTCAAATACAGTACAGTTATTTTTTAGAATTTACCTTAAGTTTAAGAAATAAGCTAAACAAAAATCTGAAGAATGACAGCTTTTTACAAATAAACATCAGATTATGATTTTGGTGATGTTCTAAAAAAAAAAGTGGGCGAAAAGTTTTACTTTGTGTCCGCTCTCTTTTTCACAATTCTTTCCCACAATTTTCAGGTTGTTCTCATTTCGGCCAGTCAGAGCCAATCTGGCACCAAGTTTTGCAAACAGAACAGCTGTGGCAGCTCCTATTCCTGAACTTGCTCCTACAATTATAAAGATTATCCAAACATTAGAATTGAGGAATATATAAGACAAAGTAGCATATAATAGATAAGTTCCAAATGAAACCTCAAGCTAGTGATGTCACAATGTTGGGTGTCACTTGGTGCGGTAAGTGTGCCACCAAGTGTTTCTTTCAGACATTTTTCTCTGGGAGAAGGGGGGGGGGGGGCACTTAAAATTTTCGGGTGGGGGCAGACTAAGTTTTCCGGGAGGGGGGGGGGGACACTAGTAAAAGTATATATCTTCTATATAAATTATATCTCGTTCTGGTGGGGGGGGGGGGGTAGACATTCTTCAGACCTGTCACACAGGTCTGACAAAATGTTTTGTTAATGCTCATCTTTCTGTCTCTTAAGGGTGCGACCCTCTCTGTTATTTGATAACTAAATATAATGACATGTACAGGAAGATTCTAAGTTCAAAACAAATAGATACATATTTGGTTTTGTGAAGACATTAACTTGCTATGCGTGATGACTGATTACCACGTGAGATATTGGGGGGGGGAGGAGGTGGTGGATAATAATGGAGTGTGTATATATATATGTATATATATATATATATATATATATATATATATATATATATATATATATATATATATATATACACACACACACACACACACTAACGTACCCGTCGCGTATTGCCGCTATCTAGTCCTACACAGAGAGCGACGAAACTTTTCATAAAGTTTCATGATCACGTTACCAATAGAGTCGTGTATTGCAAACATTCCGTAAGGACACGGCGGGCTACTAAAATCGATGACTAAATCGAACAACGGGCGTCCCCCGGTACCCCAACGGTCGTATGACTCGATGCGTCCCGGACTCCACCCTGAGCTCGATGACGCCTTGTGATTGTTTTTATGTAAAACCATATTATAGTTAAACTGTTTATATCATGTAAGACCAAATGCCTATTTGGAGAACTTTCGAAATAAATTAAAGTACTCAGAATCGAACATCAGCATAAGGCACATTCAGTAGTAATCCCCAAAGGGGGGGGGGGGGGGGTTAATGTCCTGTTACCCTCCACCAGATGTCTTAAGGAAGGGGTGAACAACCAATCGTCCAATGATCTACTTAACACCGTTCATACTGTAGCTATCTGGTTACAACCCCCCCCCCCCCCCGCACACCAGTGAAGGAATTGATAACCTTGTAGGCCTATTGGAACTTGTGTTCACGCTTGTTTTACTTAACTAAAACTACATTCCGACTGTGGAAACTCCCCTCACCCATCTCATTATTTTTGTTTACAGCGTAGTCTAGGAAGATGCGCTAAAGCGTGAGAACAAATTACAAGGCAAATTACATGACAAATTACATTACCGATTACACACCCGACTACAGATGTTTTATCCTTTAAAAAAATCTCCTTAAAATTAGGTTTTTAATTATCACGACCTTAATAGTGTCCTTATGTTTTAGTTTCCATCATTTCAATTAAAGCTGGATTTATTTCGAACTATTGTAGGAGCCTACACTAGTTTTATGTTACATTGTGTTAATCTAGGGCTACTGATGTTAACAATACTCCCTAATCATAATCTTAAGGATCGTCCCGAGATGACGTCACGACTTATCCTACACCTACGTTTAATATATAGTCACACGTCATAGTAAATGAAACCAGACCTCTTAAAAGCCGTGTAAATATTCCACCCCACCCTCATAATTAACACGATTTTACGATTTTACAAAATCCTATTGCAATTTCTTTAACACCCCCCCCCCCCTCCTTGCATAGCATAGTATTAAAAGGTTCACTTCCCCTTCTCTCGCCCCCCCCCCCAATCCCTTCCCCGACCGATGTGTGTGGCATCATTTCTGGACAAACTTTATGAAGGTGTACGGCTAAGAGAAAAGTTACATCAGGTATGTACTTTGTAATGTCGTGATGCATTTTTTACTCAGTGTCACGGGACTGGTGACACCGTTTTAACGCTCTAAATACCCAGGTCACATTTACTAACAATGTCGTCGTGCAGCGGTCCGCTAGCTCGCTGAGTAATTGGGTTCAAATCGTGAGGTTTATTTTTTAATAACACTGACAGTTATATATTAGTGGCTTATAGGGACAATAACATGTGTATTATATATGTATGTATATATATAATCAGTCAGTGTCAGTCATCAAAATGTAGGGAACCTGATTTTAATTAACCTAGGCTACACCTGGTGTCAAGTTAGGCTACACCTGGTGTCAAGTTTGGCTACACCTGGTGTCAAGTTTGGCTACACCTGGTGTCAAGTTTGGCTACACCTGGTGTCAAGTTAGCCTACACCTGGTGTCAAGTTAGCCTACACCTGGTGTCAAGTTAGGCTACACCTGGTGTCAAGTTAGCCTACACCTGGTGTCAAGTTTGGCTACACCTGGTGTCAAGTTAGCCTACACCTGGTGTCAAGTTAGCCTACACCTGGTGTCAAGTTAGCCTACACCTGGTGTCAAGTTAGCCTACACCTGGTGTCAAGTTAGCCTACACCTGGTGTCAAGTTAGGCTACACCTGGTGTCAAGTTAGCCTACACCTGGTGTCAAGTTAGCCTACACCTGGTGTCAAGTTAGGCTACACCTGGTGTCAAGTTAGCCTACACCTGGTGTCAAGTTAGGCTACACCTGGTGTCAAGTTAGGCTATAACTTAGGCTACAACTGGTGTAAACCTAGGCTAAACCTGGTGTCAACCTAGACTACACCTAGTATCAACTTAGGCTACACCTGGTATCAACTTAGGCTATAACTTAGGCTACAACTGGTGTAAACCTAGGCTACACCTGGTGTCAACTTAGGCTACACCTGGTGTCAACTTAGGCTACACCTGGTATCAACTTAGGCTATAACTTAGGCTACAACTGGTGTAAACCTAGGCTAAACCTGGTGTCAACCTAGGCTACACCTGGTATCAACTTAGGCTATAACTTAGGCTACAACTGGTGTAAACCTAGGCTAAACCTGGTGTCAACAGGTATGTGAACCTGTGTATGAGGTGACAGGTATTTAAAATGAGTTGACAGGCGTGTAAACCTGTTACTTTTACATATAGGAATTACAACGACATTTTATGTTCAGTTCTCGGATAACGATATGTTAAAACACAAACGTGAATATAAAAACAAACAATACAAAATGCACACTAGGCCTACATGTTACTAAATAAAAAAAAACACAACAAAATCCCATTGAAACTTGAGTTGATTGAACAAAACGGTCGACATACTCAAGTACCTGCCCATACACATGGCTTTTGTTCTGCTGTAGTTCACATTACAAAAACTTTGTGCTGGCAATAGGTTTTTTCTTGTCTCTCAATAGGTTCGATATGCTTTAACGTAAGGGGTAAGGGGAAGTGAGTGGGGTGGGTGCATATTGATTATTTGGACACCACCTAATCCAAAAATAAAAACAATGTTTTATCCAGCCAAGATATTAAATAGTAGGCCTAGGGGAGAGGGGTAACACCACACCGAAAATGCTAGATTGCTGGAGGGAGGGGTGGGGATGGGGTGATACCCTTAGTGTACTGCACCGGGCGACACCCGTTCTAATGACGCCACTGTTGTACATATATATATATATATATATATATATATATATATATATATATATATATATATATATATATACATATATAAATATAGCTATATTACAATGCGTTCGCGATTGAGATTATTAACACATATTTCGAACAACTAATACTACATATAAAGATCCCGCGTGATTATCTGCCTTAATATAAAAAATGTACAGACTTCTCTCCCCTTCCCCTTGAAAATACTCGTGAACAGCGCTGACAAGATCCAGTGGAAGGTTATATTCAAACCAGTTGACCTGATTTCCTATAAAGCTATCAGAAAGAGAGAGGGGGGGGGTGTCTAAGTAATATGGCACAGCAATAAATGTCAGGGACCAGAATTCAATAGTCTGACAGTAAAAAATGTGGACTGGTTGCAGATAAGGATCGCGCTGTCTATACACCAACGCGACTGACTTTTCACTTCTTTGTTGACCGTGGCGCTACCTGTCGTTGCTGTTTTCCAAATCGGTTGAAAACTTAAAAACAAACCCAGCGCCGATATTACACTTTGGGGAAAAAACCACGGTGATTACCGCCCTTGTCAAATATAGGACACTCAGGGAGTGAAGATATCGTGGAATACAGCTGGTCAACAAGCTATTTGCAGGTCATGTTGTCATGTCCACAGAACCAGGTGAACCCAAGACGCCTCGGTCGTGTGGTAGAGTACACGATTACTAACTCAAACGTTTTGAGTTTGGTTCATGAGTTCGAGTCCATAAGACATCACTGAACAAGCTAGCCTACCCCGCCCACACACTCACACAGGTTACATTTGAATTGATCTCGCCCGTAGGTGTCAATCTCAGTTTAAACTGGCCGTGTTAAGTTGATCAGACTCAAGCTGATAAACATGTGTGTCCACTATTGTGTCAACATGCTGTACAACGGTGTAGCTGTGGTGCGGTGCGTTGGTGACCTTACATGACGTCGTAAACCACCACATGTTGGAAAGCTTTAAGGCATTTTAACTAGCTTTGTGGGGAAGGGGGGATGAACAGGGGGTGATACAAGTATCCCTTCACAGCGAATGTCCAACCCTTCAACCACAAATGTCCAACCCTTCACAGGGACTGTCCAACCCTTCAATCATGAATGTCCAACCCTTCAACCACAAATGTCCAACCCTTCACATGGACTGTCCAACCCTTCAACCACGAATGTCCAACCCTTCAACCACGAATGTCCAACCCTTCAACCACAAATGTCCAACCCTTCACAAGGACTGTCCAACCCTTCAACCACGAATGTCCAACCCTTCAACCACGAATGATCAGGGTTTCGATGATGCCTGTTTGGATTGAAACAATGTAATGTTTACTTTATTTTATCACCGTCTTTGTGACAGTTTACTTTTGTTAGTGCGTATCTTAGGCTTTTGTTAGCGCGTATCTAAGGCTTTTGTTAGCGCGTATCTTAGGCTTTTGTTAGTGCGTATCTTAGGCTTTTGTTAGCGCGTATCTTAGGCTTTTGTTAGCGCGTATCTTAGGTTTTTGTTAATGCGTATCTAAGGCTTTTGTTAGCGCGTATCTTAGGTTTTTGTTAATGCGTATCTTAGGCTTTTGTTAGTGCGTATCTTAGGCTTTTGTTAGCGCGTATCTAAGGCTTTTGTTAGCGCGTATCTTAGGTTTTTGTTAATGCGTATCTAAGGCTTTTGTTAGCGCGTATCTTAGGCTTTTGTTAGCGCGTATCTTAAGCTTTTGTTCTCTGTGACATGTGGCATTGTCTAATCGCGTGCAACACGTGGACGACTGAGTTAATTAAGTGGCGGTCAATAGTTTTCTATTAAGATTCATGTGTCTACATCAGACCATCAGGCTTTCTACAGCGTGCAATTTTTTTTATCCTTTACACACAGCTAATTTATACTTGAAACTGTAGCTCTTTGGTGATGTGTTCATCAACATCAACCACGTGTCAGTGTGTGCTTTCAGCAAGTCGCGTGTGTGTGTATTTCAACATCAGTCGCGTGTCCCCTGAGAAAACCTTTACATGAACCGGAAGTAAACTCGAGAACACCAGTTGTGATCATACCCCGAGGGCACGAATTACACACCGCTTCGTGTGGGCACCGATATCGATTAGAGTCAGCGGTTCCATGAATTCTAGTCCAATGTCCGGTAGTGGTCCCATGAATTCTAGTCCAATGTCCGGTAGTGGTCCCATGAATTCTAGTCCAATGTCAGGTAGTGGTCCCATGAATTCTAGTCCAATGTCCGGTAGTGGTTCCATGAATTCTAGTCCAATGTCCGGTAGTGGCCCCATGAATTCTAGTCCAATGTGCGGTAGTGGTCCCATGAATTCTAGTCCAATGTGCGGTAGTGGTTTCATGAATTCTAGTCCAATGTCCGGTAGTGGTTCCATGAATTCTAGTCCAATGTCCGGTAGTGGTCCCATGAATTCTAGTCCAATGTCCGGTAGTGGTCAGAGTGTGTGTGTGTGTGGGGGGGGGGTGTGCTTGCAGGATGGGGAGGGTGGTGCTAGTGGTGATGATGGATTCTATCGCAACCTGGGGTGGGGGAGGGAATACGGTACGTGAGGAGGGACGATAAGAGGGTAGAGCTGTCAAATAAAGGGTTAAACTTAAATAGATGAGTCGGACAGCTTGCTGGGGGAGATTAGAGAAATATGATGGCTGAGGATTTACCCGATAATGGCGAGAGTACGGATGGTGGTTCATTTTTTTTTTTTCGTCATTTTTTTTTTCTTTTTCATTTGATTTTTTTTTAATAAAAAAAAATTGTAGTGTGGCTATTTATGTGATGAAAATTTTTAAAGAAATGTGGTGGTGATAAAAGTGTAGAGAAATGTGGTGAAAAATATGGTATTGAGAAGTGTATTTGGTGAAAATGAGTGAAGAAATAGGTTAGAAATGTGGTGAATATGTGTGAAGAAATGTGTGAGAAATGTGGTGAGAAATGTGGTGAAAATGTAGGGAATGTGGTGAAAAATATGGTGTTTAGAGATGTATTGGCAAATGTGGTGAAAATGTGTGAAGAAATGTGATGAAAATGTGGTGAAAATGTGATGAAAATGTGGTGAGATAACATGTGGTGGCATGACAGCAAATACGTTTTAAATCACAGCCGATTTTTCAATTAATTGTCTTTTTTTAAAAATCTGACAAACTACTTTTCCCAGAGATAAAAACAAGCATCAAGTGTGAGATAGAAATGTGTTTTTTTAGTTTTTTAATGATAAGTCCCCCAGTTATCAGCAGTACCCCTCCAGTTTCAAATATTTTCACAGCACGGGGCTGAGTGAAGCGCATGGGACAACACTGCGTCGTATAGCTGGTCAGATAGTTTGATGACACGACTGGTCCACACTTTTGATGGCCCAGTGATGGCCCAGCGATGGCCCAGTGATGGCCCGGCGATGGCCCTGGTCAGATCAACGGCCCCCAAGACGCGACGCCATTAAGCAATAATTAGAGAAAAAACACACGGCAATCAAACCCAAGGGCGTCTTTAAAACTCATGCAAAAAAAAAAAAAAAAATAAAAAAAAAAAAAAAAACACGTCAAAACGAACTGGATAGCCCTAAAGCAACATAACAAAATTGTAGAGGGGTGGGGGAGGGGGGGGGGCATAAAACGTCAACACAATTTTAAGGCATGGGCATCAGTGCTGGGGAAATACTTTATATCCAGTAGACGGGAGATCTACTGGAATGTATACTTTATATTCAGTAGACGGGAGATCTACTGGAATGTATACTTTATATTCAGTAGATGGACTGGAATGTATGCTTTATATCCAGTAGACGGGAGATCTACTGGAATGTATACTTTATATCCAGTAGACGGACTGGAATGAATGCTTTATATCCAGTAGACTGGAGATCTACTGTATACTTTATATCCAGTAGACGGGAGATCTACAGTATACTTTATATCCAGTACACGGGATATCTACAGTATACTTTACATCCAGTAGACGGGAGATCTACTGTATACTTTATATCCAGTAGACGGGATATCTACAGTATACTTTATATCCAGTAGACGGAGATCTACTGTATGCTTGATGCCGAAAGCTAACAGAGCAAACGAGACAATATTGTAGGTTATCGTGACCTCTTGCAACCAGTAGTCTCCTGCGGTGCGGGTGGGGGCGTGAAAACGATTCACGGAACCAGGCACGTTATATAATGTGTTATTATATTCGACGGCCGTGATGTTTTGAGTGTGGGAATAGGTTATAGATTCACACTAACATGATGGAATGTTTTGAGTGTGGGTATAGGTTATAGATTCACACTATTGTGCCATAATATTTTGAGTGTGGGAATAGGTTATAGATTCAAACTATCGTGCTGCACACTAAGTAATTAGATTTAACAAAACCTATTACACATGGAATGCAATAAGTAAATTTCTGATGCACCATGACTGAAAACAAAGCAGCGCATTATTCTAAACTTTAAAAGCAAAAAAAAAAAGATAATCCAGAGATTTGCAGTCTCGTGGGTTTTTTTTTTACTGCAGACATTGCCTCGGGCAAGTAGTACCCACCCATATGTCATTATAGGTTTAAAATTTTGCATTATCAAACATACGGTCTTTCATAGTTTAACGTGTGTGTGTGTGTGTGTGGGATGTTTGTGAGTGTGTGTTTGGGACGTGTGTGTGCTAAAACAATCCTCTGGGCCAACGAGAGACCGCCGTATCCAGCCACACCCAAGAAAATTACAATCTTGAGTCACCTTGACATTGGACTAGCTACACATTCCTCCACCACACACCCCTCCCCACCACAACCAACCACGTGATTATCTTAAATTACACATGCTAAACAGGTAACACAAATGTAAAATTAGTCGGCCTTCTCTAAAAAAATCCATCTTGGGGGCTTTTGTTGTCTTGAGAGCTGGTGACAGAGGGCGGGGATTTTCCAGACAACACCCCCCCCTCCTCCAGCCTAAGCATAATTCCTGCGTTAACACAAACATCTTTTTAAAAAGTTGCTAAGAACAGGGGAGGGAATCACTGTCCCTGTTTGATTGTCTCAAAATTTATTTTAGGACACAGTGTAGGCCTATACAATGGCGAGGAGGGATTTCCATAGGGGGCTAGCTAGGGGTCTGACCCAGACCCCCTTTCCACCCAGAGACTATCTAGGGGTCTGAACTAGTCCCTTGACCCAACCCCGGGGATTAGCTAGGGGTCTGACCCAGAACCCCTTTCCACATAGAGACTAGCTAGGGGTCTAGCCTAGTCCCCCGTGTCCCACCATTGCCGGCCATCGCAAGTATAGTGAATCCTCCCCCACAGAGAAAATTATTCGATGAACACCCCTCCCTCGTCCATGTTTATATTAATACATAAAACCTCTCTAAGCCAACATGTGCAAACCAAGTCTCCATTACATATATATATATATATATATATATATATATATATATATATATATATATATATATATATATATATATATATATATATATATATATATTTGACGTCTGTGAAGGTGACTGATTGAGGCAGACAACCAAGCAACACGGCGTCTTGATGACGAATTATACTTGTAAATTTTCTATTGTCTCGACTGGCATACAACATACAGCCAAGCGACAGCTTCAACAGCTGGTAGTTGTCTGGTTCATATACATATGGTGCTAAATATGGTGCTAAATATGGTGCTAAATATGGTGCTAAATATGGTGCTAAATATGGTGCTAAATATGGTGCTAAATATGGTGCTAAATGTGGTGCTAAATGTGGTGCTAAATGTGGTGCTAAATGTGGGTTTTCTAATGTGGTAGTGCTGACCCAGCAGTTAGAATTGATGGAAAGTTGAACAATTACCATACATGTATTTAATTTATGGACAACATAGAGGGGAAAGGGGATTTATGAATCAAGGAAGGGAATGGAGCAGGGAAGGGAGAAAACAATCAGATATGAAGGAAAAGGGAATGTATCAAGAATAAAAAGGGAAGAGGAATGCATCAGAGAATGTGTAGAAGGAATTCTAAATGTGTTCTAGAAAGAAAATACAACGGAGATAAATAATTGATGAGGAAGGGAAAACAATATATCAGAGAATAAAGAGGGGAAGATGAATTATCAACATATGAATAATTAATCGACCAGAGTGTAGATGCAACTAGAATGCTATCTAATTGTATATATATATATATATAAACAACGCAATCTATTTGATCTAAAACACACGCCACGATTAACACCGGCCAGCGCCATTAAACAGGCAACTATTCACTAACAGACAACTGTTCACTAACAGACAACTGTTCACTAAACTGAGGATTGTTCCTGTATTCACGGCATAACGGGTTGATCGATGGGTTGTAGATGCACCAGTGTAGATGTCTAAATAAAAAGCCAACCTGACGCTGGCCACATGTCCTTTGTGTGTTCCCACAGCGCCATTGTGCTACCAACAGAACATAGCCCAACTCAAGCAGACGTTTTAAGTCCGCCACAATAACCAGCTGGCCATTGTGCTACCAACAGAACATAGCCCAACTCAAGCAGACGTTTTAAGTCCGCCACAATAACCAGCTGGCCATTGTGCTACCAAGAGAACATAGCCCAACTCAAGCAGACGTTTTAAGTCCGCCACAATAACCAGCTGGCCATTGTGCTACCAACAGAACATAGCCCAACTCAAGCAGACGTTTAAAGTCCGCCACATTAAATAACCAGCTGGCCATCGTGCTACCAACAGAACATAGCCCAACTCAAGCAGACGTTTAAAGTCCGCCACATTAAATAACCAGCCGGCCATTGTGCTACCAACAGAACATAGCCCAACTCAGGCAGACGTTTTAAGTCCGCCACATTAAATAACCGGCCGGCCATTGTGCGACCAACAGAACATAGCCCAACTCAAGCAGACGTTGTAAGTCCACCACATTAAATAACCGGCCGGCCATTGTTGACAACCACGGTATGAATGGCAGGGACAAAGGAACTTGATTATCACGTGGTACGGGAGATAACGGACTGTAAGAATTCGTTAACAAAATGCGACGTTACACTCCACTGTGAGGTAGACGCTGCAAGGGTGAGGAATGTGGAGGGGGGAGGGGATGCTCATGAGAGTCTTAGACGTGTTCGTCTGGGGGGGGGGGAGGGGGTGAGGTTTGATGAATGAGACATCCTGTGAGGTCATGTTTGTGCATTGTGCGCAGAATCAACGATAGCTGGCACACAGCAGACGGCCTTGTATTAGATGCTGGATTTCGTGGATATTCCTGGCACACACTCATAGGATTAGATGGATTAGCTGGCTATAATTAGCATACTGTCATAGGGTTAGATAGATTAGCTGGGTATAATTAGCATACTGTCATAGGATTAGATAGATTAGCTGTATAGAGCATACAGTCGTTGAATAAAATGGATCAGCTGGATATAGTAAGCATACAGTGTTGGATTAGATAGATAAGCTGGTTAGAGCATACAGTGTTGGTTAAGATGGATTAGCTGGATATAGTTAGCATACAGTGTTGGATTAGATACATTATACATATGTACTTAGGAAACGGTGGATTAGATGTTTAAATGACTTCCTCATATCCGTATAAACCAGCGAGCATTATGAGTTTGAATAAGACCTACTAGTCGTATTACCTGGACATAGACCAATGCATGCATTAACGGATTTTAGTTTCAATCAAGAGATGGGTTGAGCTGGATAAAGCGAATCAATCTTCGTTTTAACTAGAGAAAGTTACAAAGTAGATAGATGAGCAGTTTACTAAACCCGTGTAAGCTTATTTACTTTAGCAAACAAAACTAACACGGATTAACTGGATTTGTAATATCCGTTGAGGCGAGAAGTTGAAACTGGATTACTTTGTTAAAACTACTATAGGTAGACATCTGATGGCATGAGACCCCTTCCTATGCCCTAGGCAAACTATAACTCCATATATATATATATATATATATATATATATATATATATATATATATATATATATATATATATATATATATATATATATATATATATATATATATATATATATCTGGACTTTTAGGGAAAGTAAGTCCGGAGGGGGGGGGGTGAGGACTGGTCACTGTCCGTTCACAATTCGCCTATAACGGCATATTTTTTTCTTCTATATATTCGATCTATCAAATAGTTAAATTAATTTATAAAGCCGTGTATGATGAGTCTATTTGCTTTGCCTCCAACACATATCAGCCAGCGATGCAGGCCAAAACGCAGCTTCAAAAATTTAATTTAATAATGTCAAATTTAATTTAAAAATCTCTCTACCCCTTTGGGGTCGTGCTGATGGTAGGACATAGAATTACCACGTTTTTACATTTTCATTTTTTTTTTTCACATCACTAAACGATTTTTTACTTCCATACATTCATTTCTTCCTTGGGTGCATCGAATCTAAGTCACATTCTCCCCGCACCTCTTTATTGATAAAGTGTTTTTTTTAAAGCTGATAAGAAATGAGTTGATGTCTTCAGCGAGCCCCTTCATTCCATGCTATCGTGATCATTTGGCCACAGAATGTTGGATATCTTGTTGCTGTGCTCTGTTGAGTGGCATCGGCTTACCCCCCCCCCCCCATTTCACTATCCCCCCCCCCCCTCAGCCCCCACCAATTCACACACGTATTTATGACTGTATCAGCGGTTAGCTGTAGTGTAGTGCTCGTTGGTCTAGATGTTAATAATGTAGTCCTGTTGTTAGCTTTGGTGTTAGTTATAGTTTGTGTGTTCACTAGTCATAGATTGTGTGTACACTAGTCATAGATTGTGTGTGCACTAGTCATAGACTGTGTGTGCACTAGTCATAGTTTGTGTGTGCACTAGTCATGAGCAAGACAACACAGCTGTTGTTTTTTTTCAATTTTGTAGGACAAATTTGTTTGTAGTGTAGAACACAGTTTGTAGGACACAGGTTGACAATAGACAGAGTTGTGTTTGTAGTGTAGGGCACAGTTGGGTCTCTAGTATTGAACAGAGTTGTATGACAGAGTTGTAGTATATAGTACTTTAGTAGTGTAGGCGAGAGGGTTACAGATGAAGATACACTACCGTTTATTTTTATATCGAGGCCATTCGAGGATTTGTGCCCAAAAGGTCAAACCGTTTTAAATTATTTTAAATTGAATAAAGTTTTCTTCAAATTTTCATGCACAGAAGATGTTATATGTATGATTATAACTATAGCCCGACCATTAGCTAAAATAATCAGTATAACCAAGTATAACCAAGACAAAAAATAGAGTGTAGCGAGTGTAATGATAGACCTGAATTACATTGGGGTGATAACCCATGCCAGCTAGGTGGTTAAATGAGAGTTATGGGGTTAATGATAGCCTATGACACCATGGGGTTAATGATAGCCTATGACACCATGGGGTAAATGATAGCCTATGACACCATGGGGTTAATGATAGCCTATGACACCATGGGGTTAATGATAGCCTATGACACCATGGGGTTAATGATAGCCTATGACACCATGGGGTTAATGATAGCCTATGACACCATGGGGTTAATGATAGCCTATGACACCATGGGGTTAATGATAGCCTATGACACCATGGGGTTAATGATAGCCTATGACACCATGGGGTTAATGATAGCCTATGACACCATGGGGTTAATGATAGCCTATGACACCATGGGGTTAATGATAGCCTATGCCTACATGTCGGTATTGATGTTAGGGTTCAGTGGCAATGCTAGCGAAATCGAATCATTACGACCTGCTAGCGAAATCGATTCCGTTCGACCTGCCAGAGATGGAGCAAGTATCAAACACGACCAAAAAAAGTAGGGTCAGCTCAATGTTTGCTACAACCCACTACCCCACAGAGATAGATCACATCACCGTAAACTTGTGAGCACCCCCCCCCCCACCCCCCAACACACAGAACACACCGCTAATTAGTCTGTGCTCCGCAGATCAATAAAAAGCAACAAATTGGGAGTTATGAGCCGCTAGCGGAGGCACGCTGGGTGAAGAAAAACATACACACACTGCACATTGTAATAATGTAAAGCTTTCACCTAAAACTGTAATAATGTAAACCTACAACCTAAACCTACACCATAACAATTGTCACTGTCACGCGTGATGCAACCTGTGTCACTGACACGATGTCAACCCGCCTCTAAAACTATCTAGAGCGTAACTAGAAAAAATTTCCGTTTTGTATTTAATGAAAACCCCTTCATCTATTTTTAGCAAGTTTCATTCATACTTCGTTAAGGTCACGGGGACGCAGTCACGTTTAGATAACTCTGCTCCAAGGCGGGATCCTGACTCGAAATCACACACAATTTTTTTATTCAAGTTCATATCAAGATAACAATCCTCCCCGTAACTGTCAGTGCCGAACGCGAAGTTTAACCTTTTTCAATGACACCTATTGGAGCCAAGCTCGTCCTAATATGAGACCTAACGTGCTGTAATTTGGTTGGTAACAGTCCTAACAGTTTACTTGGATTTTTATTTATAGCTTCCCGGTAAGGCTTCCAAAGCAATATTGATTCACCGGAGAATGAATGATTCATTCATAGTGACAACATCAATCTTTAACTTTAACACGTAGGCTACTGTAGGCACATGCACCAGTCAACGCTACTAATTAACAAAAGCAATTAAGCAAATCGATGATTTTTTTTCTGCCTGCGCATCAATTTTAGCCCATGATACCAACAACGATACCTTTATTATTTAAACAGTTAATTAACATTATTGTTTACAATTACGAGACTAGTATTAGCGCTGTTAGCTTATATATATAGAGTTATAGATCTAGTCTGTTAAATATTTTATTTTTATACTAGACTAGGATGTGACCAGATTTTTAGCTGTCGCTGTTAAAATAAATTCCACGGCATGGGATAATTTTACAACGCGGACCATGCATCCACCCCAGACGTAAAACAGTAAAAAGCCAGCGACTTACCCGTAATCAAAGCGACTTTGCCCGTTAAACTGCCCCGTGCTACTCCGGCCATGTTACACTCAGAAGCTCGAGCAAGCTAAAAAAAATTTGTCTCGCGCTGGCCGGCTTGTTGGGTTTTATAACCACATCGAGGCTTGTACCCAACACACGCCGGCTCTCGTCTGCGCGCTTTACCGCCGCCATCGTTGCGCTGTCGCTTCGAATTTCGCCGCTTTCAGAAGCGCGGTGGCAGTGCTTGTATGGGCAATGGTCTCAATGGTCCCATTGATCGTGTAATGGTTTCAATGATCGTGTAATGGTTTCATTGAACGTGTAATGGTTTCAATGATCGTGCAATGGTTTTATCCAACGTGTAATGGTCTCATTGATAGTGTAATAGTCTCACAGATCGTGTAATGGTCTCATTTAACGTGTAATGGACTCATTACACGTGTAATGGACTCATTAAACGTGTATTGAAATCCTACCAATGGTCAGTGGTCTCACTGTCTTATATTAATGAAGCAGCTATTTATTTATAATGAAAAGAACGACAATCGCATTGTGTTTTAAATTTAGTTCCAGCACATGATAAATTCAAATGTAATTTTTTTTTTTTACCTTTTTTTTATTTTTACAATAGTTTTATAACGGCGGGTTCTTTGAAACCATATCGGATTCAGAGCGTCCGTTTGAAGAAAAAAAATCAATTTTCTGCTATTGATGCGTGACCCACATCCCGTGGGTGGGGACAAAGGCTGCCGAGGGTAGGGACAAAAAACAAAAGCATCGCACGAGCGAAAGTGGTTTAAAAATCTGGATTCTAAAACTGAACTATAACAACAGTGTTTTTTTTTTTTTTTTTTGTGAAATAATTTTTAAAAAAATTATGTGTAGGCCTTCTTCTGTGAGGACGTTCTAACGACGAGCCGAGAAAAGTCAGAAGATTTAATTAAATTTTATCCCAATTAAGGGTTATTTTTAAAATGTGAGACGGACACGACAAAGGCGTATTTGTTCTCAAGAAAATCTTGAGGTATCATGTTTCTCGGCAAACAGCTAAATGCTTAGTTCGAGTTTCCCTCCTCCTCCCCTATCCCCGTTGTCTCCCCCCCCCCCCCCCCCCCCCCCCCGTCCCCCACCTCCAAGACTCTGACAAATGATGCACACAAATAAGACAGCTCAACAAATTAACATCTCTGTAGTGGGAACGAGAGGAATAGCTCATTCAACAGCAGCTAAAAATAGCTCTCCGAGTCACGATGTCCTATATTCTGATGGGAATGAACTGTTCCGGAAAATCCCAATTTTGTTACCAGCTTTAACATCGCTAAAACTGATTCTACGAAGATTTTTAAAAAGGTGCGAGTGCTTTAGATAACAAAAAGGTAAAAGCCAACACCGTCTGTCCTAAAATACAAACATATTGAATGCGATCTCAGCTGCTATATTTATGAAATGTGCACGTTAGAGGGTTATTTCTAGGGGGGCTGAGTACTTGTGGGTGGTTCTAAGGAGGCTGGGTACTTGTGGGTGGTTCTAAGGGGGCTGGGTACTTGTGGGTGGTTCTAAGGGGGCTGGGTACTTGTGGGTGGTTCTAAGGGGGCTGGGTACTTGTGGGTGGTTCTAAGGAGGCTGGGTACTTGTGGGTGGTTCTAAGGAGGCTGGGTACTTGTGGGTGGTTCTAAGGGGGCTGGGTACTTGTGGGTGGTTCTAAGGGAGCTGGGTACTTGTGGGTGGTTCTAAGGAGGCTGGGTACTTGTGGGTGGTTCTAAGGAGGCTGGGTACTTGTGGGTGGTTCTAAGGGGGCTGGGTACTTGTGGGTGGTTCTAAGGGGGCTGGGTACTTGTGGGTGGTTCAAAAGGGGCTGGGTACTTGTGGGTGGTTCTAAGGGGGCTGGTTACTTGTGGGTGGTTCTAAGGAGGCTGGGTACTTGTGGGTGGTTCAAAAGGGGCTGGGTACTTGTGGGTGGTTCTAAGGGGGCTGGTTACTTGTGGGTGGTTCTAAGGAGGCTGGGTACTTGTGGGTGGTTCTAAGGAGGCTGGGTACCTGTGGGTGGTTCTAAGGAGGCTGGGTACCTGTGGGTGGTTCTAAGGAGGCTGGGTACCTGTGGGTGGTTCTAAGGAGGCTGGGTACTTGTGGGTGGTTCTAAGGAGGCTGAGTACTTGTGGGTGGTTCTAAGGAGGCTGGGTACTTGTGGGTGGTTCTAAGGATGCTGATTACTAGTGAACCTGTGGGTGGTTCTAAGGGGGCTGGGTACTTGTGGGTGGTTCTAAGGGGGCTGGGTACTTGTGGGTGGTTCTAAGGAGGCTGGGTACTTGTGGGTGGTTCTAAGGGGGCTGGGTACTTGTGGGTGGTTCTAAGGGGGCTGGTTACTTGTGGGTGGTTCTAAGGAGGCTGGGTACTTGTGGGTGGTTCTAAGGAGGCTGGGTACTTGTGGGTGGTTCTAAGGTGGCTGGGTACTTGTGGGTGGTTCTAGGGGGGCTGGGTACTTGTGGGTGGTTCTAGGGGGCTGGGTACTTGTGGGTGGTTCTAAGGGGGCTGGGTACTTGTGGGTGATTCTAGGGGGGCTGGGTACTTGTGGGTGGTTCTAAGGGGGCTGGGTACTTGTGGGTGGTTCTAAGGGGGCTGGGTACTTGTGGGTGGTTCTAAGGAGGCTGGGTACTTGTTGGTGATTCTAAGGATGCTGATTATTAGTGAACCTGTGAATGGTTCTAAGGGGGCTGGGTACTTGTGGGTGTACACCATTGCCACCCACACCACTACAACACTTATCACCCACACACACCATTACCATCAATTCCAACTCTTTCACCACCCCTACTAATACAACACATTCAATCACTACCACTCACAATTTCACCACTACCAACCACACAACTACCACATCTATCTACACATTTACTGAAACACATCTTTACCATCAAACAAACATCTGCTAACCAGATGATCATAAATTGTTGCAGCTTTACTGGTCTCTATCGACAAGTTTCGGTAGGTAGACAGACCAGTAACTTTCTTTTTAGTAGGTTGACAAACACAGTACATTTCTTTATAGTAGTTAGACAAATATTGCTACTTTCTCTGAAGTATAGTAGTTAGATAACCACTATTTAGGTGGCGACCTCAAATCGAAACATATAGTAACAGTAACAAAAAAAAGTAACATTCACTGTGAAAACAATGTTAGATTATGTTGATTTTGATGTCTAAATGTTGTTAGATTGTGTTGTATTGATGTTTAAGGAAATAACAGATGTGTAAGGTAGCGACTGTCATCTGATATACAACATATTGAGACTTCTTATATGCAACATATTGAAGCATCTGATATGCAACATATTGTGACTTCTGATGTGCAACATATTGAGACTTTTGATAATTACATATTGCGAGGTCTGATATGCAACATATTGAGACGTTTTAGTTATTATTTTTTTTAAGCGAATGAAAGTTGAGATGACATTACAAGACAGTGTAACAAAGTTTCTTCTGAGTAAATTTATCTTGGTTATCTAACTAAATGATGAGCCTAACCTTATTACTTAAAGCCGTTAGTTATTTCCGAGTAAACTTATCTTGGTTATCTAACTAAATGATGAGCTTAACCCGATTAGTTAAAGCCGTTAGTTATTTCCGAGTAAATTTATCTTGGTTATCTAACTAAATGATGAGCCTAACCCGATTAGTTGCAAAATTAGACCACTCGAGTGAAGGCAACTAATTAGAATTGTAGTGACTGTATCACGTCAACACACACAGGCTTTAGAGATGGTGGGATCAATATACCTTTAATGTGATCTGGGCAAGTTGTTTGTGTGTGGGGGTTTGGTTGATGTGTGGAGGTTTGGTTGATGTGTGGAGGTTTAGTTTATGTGTGGGGGTTTGGTTGATGTGTGGAGGTTTAGTTGATGTGTTGGGGTTTGGATGCTGTGTGGAGGTTTAGTTGATGTGTGGGGGTTTGGTTGATGTGTGGAGGTTTAGTTGATGTGTGGAGGTTTAGTTGATGTGTGGAGGTTTAGTTGATGTGTGGAGGTTTAGTTTATGTGTGGGGGTTTAGTTGATGTGTGGAGATTTAGTTGACGTGTGGGGGTTTGGCTGATGTGTGGAGGTTTAGTTGATGTGTGGAGGTTTGGTTGATGTGTGGAGGTTTGGTTTATGTGTGGGGGTTTGGTTGATGTGTGGGGGTTTGGTTGATGTGTGGGGGTTTGGTTGATGTGTGGAGGTTTAGTTGATGTGTGGGAGTTTGGTTGATGTGTGGGGGTTTGGTTGATGTGTGGGGGTTTAGTTGACGTGTGGGGGTTTGGCTGATGTGTGGAGGTTTGGTTTATGTGTGGGGGTTTGGTTTATGTGTGGAGGTTTAGTTTATGTGTGGAGGTTTAGTTGACGTGTGGGGGTTTGGCTGATGTGTGGAGGTTTAGTTTATGTGTGGGGGTTTGGCTGATGTGTGGAGGTTTAGTTTATGTGTGGGGGTTTGGTTGATGTGTGGAGGTTTAGTTTATGTGTGGGGGTTTGGCTGATGTGTGGAGGTTTGGTTGATGTGTGGGAGTTTATTTGATGTGTGGAGGTTTGGATAATGTGTGGGGGTTTGAATAATGTGTGGAGGTTTAGTTTATGTGTGGGAGTTTGGTTGATGTGTGTAGGTTTAGTTTATGTGTGGGGGTTTGGTTTATGTGTGGGGGTTTGGTTGATGTGTGGGAGGTTTGGTTGATGTGTGAGGGTTTGGTTGATGTGTGGAGGTTTGTGTGGATGTGTGGGAGTTTGATGTGTAAATTGCAGTCCAAAAAATATGTAAAACAAAACTAGAGTACATTTTAAATTTCAACTTTTAATTTTATCATTTTAACAACACTATCGATTATAATTTCTATCCCTCTTATTAAAGTCAAGACTACCGTTTGAAAGTTCGGTTTTATTTAATATCAAACAAAAACAAAAAAAGGGATCAAACTACAAAAATATGTTTACACTGGGCGTATGGGTTTCTTCGTTATAGATTATACATCAAACAAAACATCTGATTACTTACATGTGTTATAATAAGCATCTTCAATTAGTAAAAATAAAAAGATTGAAAAGGGGGGGGGGGAGAGTAGGCTTTAATGTGTGTCAAACCTAATTGCAACAAAACATTCAATGCTGATTTAAAAGTCGTTTTTCCGAATGACTGATGTCTCCGTGTATGTATGTATATGACTTCAGTCATATATTTTGTGTATGGTGTTGTCTGTACGTGCCTCCGCACAATTCGTGTTGCCTTTTTACCCTACCCCCACACAGTCACAATATGACATTTTTACCCTACCCCCACACAGTCATAATGTGACTTTTTTTTTTACTTTAGCCTGCACAGTCACAATATGACATTTTAACCCTACCCCCACACAGTCACAATATGACATTTTTACCCTACCCCCACACAGTCACAATATGACATTTTTACCCTACCCCCACACAGTCACAATATGACATTTTAACCCTACCCCCACAAAGTCATAATGTGACTTTTTTTTTACTTTAGCCCGAACAGTCACAATATGATAATACCCCCGCCCCCACCACCCATAAAAAGACGTCATTGTAAAAAAAAACAACACGTTTTACTCTTACTGTAAAGTTCCTCTTTTTATCCAGCTATCCAGCGGGCAGATGATGTAGAGTTCACATGTTTCTTGACCTCGGCATTTGAAGGGATGGCGAGGTCAGCTGTAAGTTCAGCCGCCTTTATTTTTTCCCAACGTAACTCAGGTACCCATCAAAGCTGGGTGGACTCAGGGACGTCATACAGATTTCAACCCGTCCTCTCTAGGCGTGAGAGGAGGGTTTATATCTTGTCACTCAAAACCACTACTCTCACCCCCCCCCCCTCACCCCCCCCCCCAAGTTAAACTATGTCTACCTAGCAGATGAAGTAGAGTTAATCTGTTTCTGTAACCTCGACACAGTGTGTATGATTAGCTTAATACTCAGCCAACTTTAAAGACTTAGGGACTTAACATCTGAGCTGTCTAGACTCATGGACTTAACACCAGAGCTGGCTAGACTCATGGACTTAACATCACAGCTGAGACTCATGACTCAGGGACTTACTAGACTCGAGCCCGTGCTACAAACTTTAGACTTCCGGGTTGTGCGCTCTACCCCGCCACCAGATAATGGTTCTCTGTATTCTAAAGATAAGATTTCGTGTACCCAGCACTAGAAACTCCCCGTGCTGAGACGGGGCCTCGTTGTTTTACACTTGACCCGAGGCCTTTGGTTCGTATTGATCTCAAACCTGTGTTTATGTTTCCATGGTCACGTAGAAAGGGACAAGCACAGAGATCAACATCTTTAGATCCGGTGACAAGGTACCCATTATAGCTGAGCGGGCTCCAACACGACTTAAGACGGAGAGGGTTTATTTCATGAATTAGAAATAAATTTACACTAATTATAATGGAGGCGAGCGAGTTGACGAGATTCCTTCCATAATGTTGTTGTCATGGAATAAAAACGTGCTTTTTAGATTTAGACCGTAAAAAAAAATAAAAAATAAAAACTTAAGCCTAAAATTAATTTAGAAATTTTATATTCTTAGAATAAATGCTCTAAAAGTTGCAAATCCAGAGAACTTGAAAATAATTTGTTGAGTTTAAGGCTACATTTCTATTTATTTTCATCAAGCCTAAGTTATAACCGGATGTTTCACTTTCGTAAGACAAATATTGATTGGCTGTACAGTAACTTAGTAATCGATAACTATTTGTTTACAAAACTTTGCAGATCAAGTTTTTAAATTACAATGCAAATTTAAAACCCCATGACCAAGTTTTCTATTTTTAGCTTACAATGTGTACAATAAAATCTATGGCAGCCTATCCAATAGCAGGATGCCATGTTTATGTCGCCATTACACGTGAAAACCAAATTGTTTTTGCTTTTTTTTTAATTTTTATTTAGTTACCGAAAATATTATAAACATCAAATACATCCAATCTTTAGTAAAGTCCGAAAAAAAACAGACAGGCAGGATTTTATAACCATATTAATTGTAAATACGCTGTGCATGATTTGTTAATGAATTTATACACCTCTCAAATACCTTTGAGACTTTTCTCGCTGGTGTCCATTGGCAAAAAGATGTTTCTCACGTTTGATATTGTTCAACTTTTAGCTACAACTTCTAGCTAAGATGTCGTACTTTCTACTGAGATGTGACTCTGTTGTTTTGATATTTAAGACACGTTAGACGGAGACTGGGATACGAAAACAGTTTGATCCATTTTGATAGACTATTATCTACAAACGTCAGGATTATCTTTTACAATCAAGGTACTTTCTCTGCTACAATATGCATTATATAAAAAAATAACAGGATTATCTTCAAACGCCAAGATTATCTACAAAAATCAGGATTATCTACAAACGTCAGGATTATCCTCTACAATCAAGATTATTACGTCAGAATTATCTACAAACGTCATGAGCATCCTCTACAATCAAGATTCTTTCTCTGCTACAATCAGGATTATCTGCTAAAATCAATATTATCACGTCAAGATTATCTACAAACGTCATGATTATCTACATAAATCAGGATTATCTGCTAACGTCACGATTATATAAGCGTCATGATTAATCTGCTAACGTCATGACAATCCAAAAACAGCCTGCTTGTCAGGAAGAAATTGAACTATGTGTGCAATAATTGTGTCATGTTTAGTCACGTTTGGACAATTTTTAAAAAACTATTTGCATTTTTTTTGTGTAAAAAAAAATACAGCAATAGGGGCTGCTGGCATTTTTATGGTGTGGTGATTAGACCCCTGGTATAAAACTTGGTTTAGACTAACCTGTCAGCATGGTGTGGTGATTGGACCCTTCGTATAGAACTTGGTTTAGAGCAACCTATCAGCATGCTATACACGGCTAGTTCGGGGATTCTCAACCAGGCAGAAGAGAGACATTGACTCACTGCGCTGCTAGGGGGTGTGGAGAATACTGTTAGTGTAAAATTAAGTGATGTGTGCGAATGAAAGACTCAAATAACTTTGTCATTGTTTCACCCAAGTAAAAAAGATTGAGAATCACTGAGTCTTTTCTTTATAATTACACTGTTGGGGACAATATTGGTGTCATTCAGGCATTTGGTGTATGTTGACAAACTCGGCAAGGCTAAGTGCTTTGTAAGGGGAAACTAGGCAAGATGAAGGAAATGTTCAGGGGAAACTCGGCAAGATGTAGGCAATGTTCAAGGGAAACTCGGAAAGATGTAGGCAATGTTCAGGGGAAACTTGGCAAGATGTAGGCAATGTTCGGCTCTGTGTAGTGGCAAACTAGATCAGTAGTGAATATTTATTTTCAATCGATAAAACACAGATCTATGTGTTTTACGGCAGGTGTGCATCTGAGTGTGAGTAATTGAAGGAAACATGGAACAGGTTGACTTACATGAAAGGGGCTGTCTAGCTAGAAAGGTACTTTCAAGGTAGATTAAGATTTGATGGAAGATAATCTACAAAGATCTATTGTAATACACATTCACACAGCTATTAGATGAAATGTGCACATTAACATGTAAGCTAGATGTATTTCACACACTCAGACATACACTGGATGTATTTTACACACTCAGACATACACTGGATGTATTTTACACACTAAAACATTAACTAATGGCGTGATTGAATGGTAGAGCATACGACTGCTAATCCGGTTTCATGTCTGTAAAATATCCTAAATCCACCCAGTTCTGATGGGTACCTGACATACAAATAAAGGCATGTATACAAATACACGTCCACAAACAAACACACGTCCACAAACACACACACGCACACAAACACACGTACACAAACAGACGTACACAAACACATGTACACAAACACACGTACACAAACAAACATACGTACACAAACACGCATACACAAACAAACGTACACAAACAAACACACGTCCACAAACAAACAGAGGTACACACGCATACACAAACACACGTACACAAACACACGTACACAAACACACGTCCACAAACAAACACACAACAACAAATCAGCTACTTGATGACGTGAAGAAAAACGCCACAGCAATCCATCATATTTTAGCCACGTATTTGTGTATATGTGGGGTTGGGTGGGGGAGATGGGGGGGATGCTATCTTGATGGTGGGCGGGGCTTGGCTTGGATTATCTTTAGAAAAAAAAAAGAATAAGACGGTCGATAGAAAAATCAGCGAAACACTTGTTGAAAATTCAATAGTTAACTATAAAACAGGATAATCTTTATAGTTATGGCCCCTGTATCAATCATCTGAGGGAGGTAACTTCAAATATTTCTAGATACAGGGTAACCTAAGATCACAGGACAGTTAACTTCAAATATTTCTAGATACAGGGTAACCTAAGATCGCAGGGCAGGTAACTTTAAATCTTTCTAGATACAGGGTAACCTAAGATCACAGGGCAGGTAACTTTAAATCTTTCTAGATACAGGGTAACCTAAGATCACAGGGCAGGTAACTTCACGGCCGATGGTAACAGCAGGGTAACAGAAGAGATGTATATCGGGTAACAGTGGGGTAATTGAGTTGTTTAGTCTATGCCTTGTATCGAATCTATTCTAAAATTCTATTATCGTGTTTTCTACAGAATGAATCGAAGGAAGGCTATAATAAAACATATTGATTTTATCATGTCAACTCTACGTTCACTAGTTTATTTAGCGTCGATAATCGAACTTGGTGGGTCTACAGCTGACTGGGGGGGGGGGGGGGTCGATAAAGTTCATTACAATTTTTTTCATCTGATGGAAAATATAGAAGTGCGGGGTGTCCGACTTGCCTATTGTCTGGCTAACCTAGTGTCCGGCTGGACTGGTGTCCGGCTGTCATGATGTCCGGCTTACCTAGTGTCAGGCTGACCTAGTGTCCGGCTGACCTGGTGTCCGGATGACCGGTGTCCGGCTGACCTAGTGTCCGGCTGACCTAGTGTCCGGCTGACCTGGTGTCCGGCTGACCTGGTGTCCGGCGGACCTGGTTACCGGCGGACCTGGTGTCCGGCTGACCTGGTGTCCGGCTGACCTGGTGTCCGGCTGACCTGGTGTCCGGCGGACCTGGTTACCGGCGGACCTGGTGTCCGGCTGACCTGGTGTCCGGCTGACCTGGTGTCCGGCTGACCTGGTGTCCGGCTGACCTGGTGTCCGGCTGACCTAGTGTCCGGCTGACGTAGTATTAATAAGACTACATCTGAAAGCTCTATATCGACATGGACACCTTGACTACCTTTGTTGGTGAAAAATACGCGCCAAAATCTCACACCCACGTGTCATGTCTCCATCAATGTCACGTAGAAGGTCATGTGACTCCCTCAACTTACCTGCCAAGTAACTCTTTTCACCTGCTCAGGTATGAGTTGATGTGTTAAAGGGTCGTTGAAGTCAATCATAACCAGGTTTTGTTCTTACGGGTGGTGGGGGGTGGCGACACTACATGTCAAGATACAGCACTACAACATATATTTACAGCTATAGCCCACGACATCACAACATAGCTATACAACCGTAGGCCACGACATCATCATACCACAGCTATACAACTGTAGGTTACGACAACATCACACCACAGCTATACAACCGTAGGCCACGACATCATCATACCACAGCTATACAACTGTAGGTTACGACAACATCACACCACAGCTATACAACTGTAGCCTACAACTTTACACCATAGCTATACAACTGTAGCCTACAACTTTACACCATAGCTATACAACTGTAGCCTACAACTTTACACCATAGCTATACAACTGTAGCCTACAACTTTACACCATAGCTATACAACTGTAGCCTACAACTTTACACCATAGCTATACAACTGTAGCCTACAACTTTACACCATAGCTATACAACTGTAGCCCACAACAACATCACACCACAGCTATAGAACTGTAGGCCACGACAACATAACAACACAGATCTACAACTGTAGCCCACAACATCACAACACAGCTATAGAACTGTAACCTACGACAACATCACAACACAGCTATACAACTGTAGCCCACAACAACATCATAACAAAGCTATACAACTGTAGCCCACAACAACATCATAACAAAGCTATACAACTGTAGCCTACGACAACATCACAACACAGCTATACAACAGTAGCCAATAACAACATCACACCACAGCTATACAACTGTAGCCTACGACAACATCACAACACAGCTATACTACTGTAGCCCACAACATAACAACACAGCTATACAACAGTAGCCTACTATAACATCACAACATAGCTATAGAACTGTAGGCCATGACAACATCACAACACAGCTATACAACTGTAGCCCACAACATCACAACACAGCTATACAACAGTAACCTACGACAACATCACAACACAGCTATACAACTGCAGCCCACTACAACATAACAACACAGCTATACAACTGTAGCCTACGGCAACATCACAACACAGCTATACAACTGTAGCCCACAACATCACAACACAGCTATACAACAGTAGCCCACTACAACATAACAACATAGCTATACAACAGTAGCCCACTACAAAATCACAACACAGCTATACAACAGTAGCCCACTACAACATCACAACACAGCTATACAACTGTAGCCCACTACAACATCACAACACAGCTATACAACTGTAGCCTACGACAACATCACACCACAGCTATACAACTGTAGCCCACTACAACATCACAACACAGCTATACAACTGTAGCCCACTACAACATAAAAACACAGCTATACAACTGTAGCCCACTACAACATAACAACATAGCTATACAACTGAAGCCCACTACAACATAACAACATAGCTATACAACTGTAGTCCACTACAACATCACAACACAGCTATACAACTGTAGCCTACAACATCATAACACAGCCATACAACTTGGACCAACACCAAACAATACATCTCACCATGGCACCACCACACGATAATGACCTATTAAAATGTTCAAATTGTCAGTAGTCAGCAGACACAAAGTGGCATAAAAAAATCAATGCCGTGACTGAGATTCTCCAAAATGGTTTAACAAAAGCTAAGCTCTTGTCATTGATTTCAGGCACGTAAGCTTCAACATAACCTTAACTGGTATTTGAATGTTCAACTAGTGGGTGCCATGTAACAGGTAGCTAACAAATGCTAACACACGTCTGTACGTAAGCTTCAACACAACAACACATAGACCTTGACTGGTAGTTGAGTGTTTAACTTTTGGGTGCCATGTAACAGGTAGCTAACAAATGCTAACACACGTTTGTGTTGACCTAAAAGCTAAAATAAATATTAACAAACATCGTTGCCAATAATAATAATACTAATGATAACAATGGTAATGGTAATGACAATGGTAACGGTAACGATAATGGTATCTGGTAGTTTATATATGTTAAAAAATTATTTGTTGAATTTGAAAAAATAATAAATATGCTCTTGTACTTGTCAAAATGTGTGATAGACTGGGCAAATAAATGTGAACAATTTTTAAATGTGTCGTTGTACTACTGGGTTTTTAAAATATGTGGTGGGTGGGGAGGGTTGCTGGAGAGTTTTGTTGATCTGTGAGGTTAGGTTGGGTGGTGCTAGAGAGCTTTGTTGTAGAGGGGGTAGAGGTAGAGGTTTACAAGTGAGAGGGTGTGTCTTTAATTTGATGACTTAGTTTAGATTTTTTAAGCATGATTCAAGCTTTGTGCAGCTGTGGTAATCTTATTTTCAATCTCCGGGATAAACGAGACAAAAGTACGGAAACTTTGACCCACTATTCCTCGAGGCTAATCCAACTCGATAATTTTGACCTGGTTTCAGCTGTGGGGTTAGGTTCCAAAATAATTTTTAAATCAATACCCTCGAGCTTTGGAGGCGAGGCTTGAAAGAAGGAGCGGCTCAGGGGATTTCCTAGTGGCAAGTAAGGGAGAAAGTTGAACACAAACCTGGACATTTTGTACTTGGACATTTAGTACCTGGACATTTTGTACCTGGACATTTTGTACCTGGACATTTTGTACCTGGATATTTTGTACCTGGACATTTAGTACCTGGACATTTAGTGCCTGGACATTTAGTACCTGGACATTTTGTATCTGGACATTTTGTACCTGGACATTTTGTACCTGGACATTTAGTACCTGGACATTTATGACCCGGACATTTAGTACCTGGACATTTTGCACCTGGACATTTTGTACCTGGACATTTAGTACCTGGACATTTTGTACCTGGACATTTAGTACCTGGATATTTTGTACCTGGACATTTTGTACCTGGACATTTTGTACCTGGACATTTAGTACCTGGACATTTTGTACCTGGACATTTAGTACCTGGACATTTAGTACCTGGACATTTTGTACCTGGACATTTTGTACCTGGACATTTAGTACCTGGACATTTTGTACCTGGACAATTAGTACCTGGACATTTTGTACCTGGACATTTAGTACCTGGATATTTTGTACCTGGACATTTTGTACCTGGACATTTAGTACCTGGACATTTAGTACCTGGACATTTAGTACCTGGACAATTAGTACCTGGACATTTAGTACCTGGACATTTTGTACCTGGACAATTAGTACCTGGACATTTAGTACCTGGACATTTAGTACCTGGACATTTTGTACCTGGGCATTTTATAGCTGGACATTTAGTACCTGGACATTTAGTACCTGGACAATTAGTACCAGGACATTTAGTACCTGGCCATTTAGTACCTGGACATTTAGTACCTGGACATTTAGTACCTGGACATTTTGTACCTGGGCATTTTATAGCTGGACATTTAGTACCTGGACATTTAGTACCTGGACATTTTGTACCTGGACATTTAGTACCTGAACATTTAGTACCTGGACATTTAGTACCTGGACATTTAGTACCTAGACATTTTGTACCTGGACATTTAGTACCTGGACATTTAGTACCTGGACATTTAGTACCTGGACATTTAGTACCTAGACATTTTGTACCTGGACATTTAGTACCTGGACATTTAGTACCTAAACATTTAGTACCTAGACATTTTGTACCTGGACATTTAGTACCTGGACATTTAGTACCTGGACATTTAGTACCTGGACATTTAGTACCTAGACATTTTGTACCTGGACATTTAGTACCTGGACATTTAGTACCTGAACATTTAGTACCTAGACATTTTGTACTTGGACATTTAGTACCTGGACATTTAGTACCTGGACATTTAGTACCTAGACATTTTGTACCTGGACATTTTGTACCTGGACATTTTGTACCTGGACATTTAGTACCTGGACAATTAGTACCTGGACATTTTGTACCTGGACATTTAGTACCTGGACATTTTGTACCTGGACATTTAGTACCTGGACATTTATTACCTGGACATTTAGTACCTGGACAATTAGTACCTGGACATTTTATACCTGGACATTTAGTACCTGGACATTTAGTACCTGGACATTTAGTACCTGGACATTTTGTACCTGGACATTTTTTTAAATCGATTTTTTTAATCGATCTCGATTTGTAAGAGATTTGTAGGAGTAAGTTGTCAACAGATTGAGGAAAATTGAATGGAACAAATAATTTAAATAAGCATACTGCTAATATTTAGTTGTCCAAATGTATATTGGAATAATTCTTATCTTAAAAAAATATGTAAATCTGCAGCCTCATCAGCTTATATATATATATATATATATATATATATATATATATATATATATATATATATATATATATATATATATATATATATATATATATATATATATAAAATGAAACGCGTGTTGTTTAGAATAATGTCTGGAAATATAAAGGAATCCCAGTGCCAGAACGTTTCTAGCCGCCCCGTGTCTCAAAGCAAACAGTCCAAGTCTTTCATTCGTGTTTGAGCCAGTAACAAACAAGTCTTTCAGACGAACGACTACACTAAGGTGTTGTACTGTGACGTCTGGTTTGTGCCAGTAACAAACACGTCTTTCAGACGAACGACTGTCGACTACACTAAGGTGTTGTACTGTGACGTCTTGTTTGTGCCAGTAACAAACACGTCTTTCAGACGAACGACTGTCGACTACACTAAGGTGTTGTACTGTGACGTCTGGTTTGTGCCAGTAACAAACACGTCTTTCAGATGAACGACTGTCGACTACACTAAGGTGTTGTACTGACGTCTGGTTTGTGCCAGTAACAAACACGTCTTTCAGACGAACGACTGTCGACTACACTAAGGTGTTGTACTGACGTCTGGTTTGTGCCAGTAACAAACACGACTTTCAGACGAACGACTGTCGACTACACTAAGGTGTTGTACTGACGTCTGGTTTGTGCCAGTAACAAACACGTCTTTCAGACGAACGACTGTCGACTACACTAAGGTGTTGTACTGACGTCTGGTTTGTGCCAGTAACAAACACGTCTTTCAGACGAACGACTGTCGACTACACTAAGGTGTTGTACTGACGTCGGGCCGTACCTAACCTCGTTTTTCTGGGAGATCTTTCGTCACGAATGTGACGGGACTGGTTCGATGTTGCTGTCTGTTTGTTCGTGGCTTGACTACGGACTGTAGAGAGACATAAAGCCAGGAGAGTATTTGCCAAGTTCACGCCATGTTTAGCGGCGACCGTCAACATAATGTACACATTACAGGAAATATTTACACATGACAAATATTTTTTATACATATTTCAAAAGCATTGTACTAACATAATATAGTTAACTGTTTACAAACGCCTATACCAAGTGAATAGTGCACATATCACAGTAATTATGGACATTCTCCTTCGAGATTGTGCAAATGGCAGAAAAAAAATGCAAATATCAGAGATAATCTGTAGGCCTATAAACAAATCAAATGTTTTCCCGAATGCAAGTAACGCTAAGTTGATTAATTAATTCCGGAAACGAAGTTGTATTGTCCCTCGAGAAATTGAGTATTGCAAGCAGATTAAGTTGACAGGCACGTTTTGTCATTACCTTGTTAAAGATTAACACTTTTTTTAAAACAAGGCAAACATTTCGTTGGATGAGTTATCGTGGGAATGTGTAGCCAGACAAAGTTGGGGCATAAAGTGATGGACAGGCAGTGTAGACAATGTTGTAGGGTGGAATTTCTCACGTGATGTTAGTGGTTTGTGTCATTTGATCATGGTGGTTTGTGTCATTTGATCATGGTGGTTTGTGTCGTTTGATGAAGGTGGTTTGTGTCATTTGATGTTGGTGGTTTGTGTCATTTGATCATGGTGGTTTGTGTCATTTGATCATGGTGGTTTGTGTCGTTTGATGAAGGTGGTTTGTGTCATTTGATGTTGGTGGTTTGTGTCATTTGATGTTGATGGTTTGTGTCATTTGATGTGGGTGGTTTGTGTCATTTGATCATGGTGGTTTGTGTCATTTGATCATGGTGGTTTGTGTCGTTTGATGAAGGTGGTTTGTGTCATTTGATGTTGGTGGTTTGTGTCATTTGATGTTGATGGTTTGTGTCATTTGATGTGGGTGGTTTGTGTCATTTGATCATGGTGGTTTGTGTCATTTGATGTGGGTGGTTTGTGTCATTTGATGTTGATGGTTTGTGTCATTTGATGTGGGTGGTTTGTGTCATTTGATGTTGGTGGTTTGTGTCATTTGATGTTGGTGGTTTGTGTCATTTGATCATGGTGGTTTATGTCGTTTGATGAAGGTGGTTTGTGTCATTTGATGTTGGTGGTTTGTGTCATTTGATGTTGGTGGTTTGTGTCATTTGATGTTGGCGGTTTGAGTCATTTGATGTTGGTGGTTTGTGTCATTTGATGTTGGTGGTTTGTGTCATTTGATGTTGGCGGTTTGAGTCATTTGATGTTGGTGGTTTGTGTCATTTGATGTTGGTGGTTTGTGTCATTTGATGTTGGTGGTTTGTGTCATTTGATGTTGGTGGTTTGTGTCATTTGATGTTGGCGGTTTGAGTCATTTGATGTTGGTGGTTTGTGTCATTTGATGTTGGTGGTTTGTGTCATTTGATGTTGGTGGTTTGTGTCATTTGATGTTGGTGGTTTGTGTCATTTGATGTGGGTGGTTTGTGTCATTTGATGTTGGCGGTTTGAGTCATTTGATGTTGGTGGTTTGTGTCATTTGATGTTGGTGGTTTGTGTCATTTGATGTTGGTGGTTTGTGTCATTTGATGTGGGTGGTTTGTGTCATTTGATGTTGGCGGTTTGAGTCATTTGATGTTGGTGGTTTGTGTCATTTGATGTTGGTGGTTTATGCCATTGGATGTTGGTTGCTTTTTTCACTCCCATCCCAGCGCCCCCCCCCCTACACATCCCTACCTCTCTCCAATCCCAGCCACACCCTCACCTCCCATCCCAACTTCCCCCACCCACATCTCTACCTCACCCCCATCCCGTCTTAGCCCCACCCAGAGCCCACAACCCTACCTCAACCTCCCCCCCCCATCCCGCCCTCACCCTAGCCCCACACCGTAACCTTCGGACCGTGTCTTCCCACCTGCTGTCAGGTGTTCAAGTCCCCCGTGACTGCTCACTTACATTTAGCTTTTGTTCTCTGATTAACTCCTTCCGCTAATCCCAACCAGCTTGGACTAGTCAACAGGTGCGGGCAGTCGAAGTCCCGAAAACCCCATCGATTAGTTTTTACCTGCGAGAGTTTTGGAAATAGCTATTAAACATATCCGATCGAAAAATAACAAATATATTTTAACCTTGGAGGGGGGGGGGGGGTGGCCGCTGTGGTGTTACGACCAGTGACAGAGGGGGGGGGGGGGAACAGGTGGTGTTACGACCAGTGGGGGTGGGGTGGTAGAGGTGGTGTTACGACCAGTGGGGGTGGGGTGGAAGAGGTCCAGTAACAGATGTGTTTTTAAAGCACGACCGTTGATCTATTACTGGATTAAATCCTTGGCTTACAACAACATGTCTATACGCTTTTTTTTTCTTGCTTTACAGATTTTAATGTTGCAGCTAACAGAAATATTTACTAAGGACGCCTAGGAAGAAGATTTTTAGCCTTCATAACAATTACAATGGCGAATGAATCACGAAGGAGTAACACAACAACTTGGTGAAAAACTTGCACGGTAATTTATTCGTCAACCCGATTAGAAAAAGTAATGTCTACCTTTGATTTATTCGTCAATCGGCTTAGAAAAATTAACTTTTATAAATTCGGCTTTCACGGATGAGTGATTGTTTGACCAGGTGGATAAATGGGGTGGTGGGGGGGTGGGGTGGTGGTGGTGAGGTGGTGGGGGGGTGGTGGGGGAGAGGGGTGGGGGTAGAAAGTATATGATATGGTGGAGTGTATCACCAAAGGGTGTATCGAACTTAGGCTAAATGTGGTACAGGGTAAGTGGCAGTCTCAAAAACAAAAAATGCCAGAGAGACTCAGTGTTGGGAAAACAATCGACTGAGAAAAAAACAACACGGCAATTATTTTCAAGTGCATCAATGGAAATCCAATTAACGCGCTAGATATGTTTAATAATACATGCATAAAAAGAGATGATAAATCTAATTTTAAACAGTAATTTTAAAAAAAAATTGTTTTAATATAAAATGAATTTAAAACATATCATACGTCAATTTCCTCTCTAGGGCCAAAGCGTAAGGAAAGCGGCGTTTAAGGGAGGGATTTATATATTGTTTGTTTAGAGGTATGGGGGTGCAGCTATTGTTTGGAAGGGTGGGGAAGGGGGGTCGAGTAGAAAGGGAGAGGTGCAGATATTGTTTGGAGTGGGGAGAATTGCCTGTTTCTCTGACATTATGTATCAAGACAATCTTTAGTACCACTTTCCTCCATGTTTTTGTGTGTACTAAGACCAGCTTTATAGTCCGTGTATTTTTTTTCTGGTTTAAATAAAAACAAAGTTGTGAGCACACGAATAATTTCCCCTAAGCTCAACCAACGCCAGAGTGGAGATGGCTGTTACGTGGTGTACTGGAGATTCCTGCGTCTACTCAGCTAATATACGTACTCCAAAAGTCAACAGGGAATTGAGCTGACCTCACAGCCCTGGTATTTCAAATTCATTTCAACCAACCACGAGAGGTTTTGTAAAGTCAAGGTCAGAGGACAACCAGTAAAGGTCACCCAGGAGAGAGATGAACCATCGTGAGGAGATGAATACAGATTTACTTGGGCGTTTGGTTAAGACTTGGGCTTAGGTTTTCATTAAATTTCAAAATCTTCATCAGACTCTAGTTAGTACAATGGCCTTAGGTTTTCATTACATTTCAAAATCTTCAGTAGACATCTAGTTAGTACAATGGCCTTAGGTTTTCATTACATTTCAAAATCTTCAGTAGACGCTTAGTTAGTACAATGACCCTAAGTCTTCATTAACTTTCAAAACTTTTATTATAAGTTTAATTTGTACAATGACCTTAGGTTTTCATTAAATTTCAAAATCTTCATTAGACGTCTAGTTAGTACAATGGCCTTAGGTTTTCATTAATTTTCAAAATCTTCATTAGATATCTAGTTAGTGCATTAAGTCTTCGTTAACTTTCAAAACTTTCATTAGACGTTTAATTTGTACAATGGCCTTAGGTTTTCATTTTTTTTTCAAAATCTTCATTAGACGTTAAATTTGTACAACGGCCTTAGGTTTTCATTAATTTTCAAAATCCTCATTAGACGTCTAGTTAGTACAATGACCTTAAGTCTTCGTTAACTTTCAAACTTTCATTAGACGTATAATGTGTACAATGGCCTTAGGTTTTCTTTAAATTTCAAAATCTTCATTAGACGTCTAGTTGTAGAATGACCTTAAGTCTTCGTTAACTTTCAAACTTTCATTAGACGTATAATGTGTACAATGGCCTTAGGTTTTCATTAAATTTCAAAATCTTCATTAGACGTCTAGTTGTAGAATGACCTTAAGTATTCGTTAACTTTCAAAATCTTCATTAGACGTTAAATTTGTACAACGGCCTTAGGTTTTCATTAATTTTCAAAATCTTCATTAGACGTTAAATTTGTACAACGGCCTTAGGTTTTCATTACATTTCAAAATCTTCATTAGACATCTAGTTAGTGCAATGACCTTAAGTCTTCATTAACTTCCATTAAAAGTTCATCAGTAAGTTCCTGCCCAGGGGAATGGGCAGATCAAGCTATAGGTCAGAAAGTGACGTCACTACAACCACTCAGTAGATGAATGACCTCAGTCGCGGTCACTTTTATCTCACGGCTTATCAACGGAGACAAGCTAATTAATTAATTGATGCTGGTGGACAATCAGCAGAGTTGATCGTGTTTACCAAACGTTATTTAAAGTACATTTCTATGGACTCTTGATAGAGAGTAGGACCCATTGCTGTAGAACATATTCGTTAATGGATCTTTTTACAAACATTTCTCTCCCCTCCCCAACCCCATAGAATTTTATAAGAGGCGCCATGCTATTTTAGCCCATATTTTTCCCCACCCCCTATCGTCGAAAATAGTCAATAAAAAAGCTAGAATCCCTTCTTCTCAAATTTGACCACCATGGGCGGAACTAATATACCGCCAGACCCCGCAGTGAGGGTGGTGGGGGGGGGGGGATGCAGGCCGTTTAGGGGCCAAAATTCCGACATTTTTAATTTTATTTTTTGCACCTTGATAGACTAGTGGTTTTGTACAAACAAAACATATCTACTAGAGCAGTGATAGTTTTACTGTAGTTTTACAGTGACCAACACACACTGTTGTACACAGCAAAAACCTTTGTAATAATAAGCTTTCAAAAGCACTGAAAATAAAGAAAATAAAACAAACTTGCTTTTTTAAATAAAAATCAGTGTCGCTAAACATTTGTAAGAGATCTTATGAGAGACCGAATCATTTTTTTAGTGCTTTTGAAAGCTTATTATTATAAATATTTTTATACTCGTTTTATTTTATACATACGGTTACCGAAAGGGGAAAAAACCTGTGAGTTTAGAGAAGTAACTCTTTTTGTTTGTATAAGAAGAACAATGGTTTACGGTCGTGGAATAAGCCTGATAATTATATCAGCGATAAGAATGTTACAAATTTCGATAATAAAAAGCATGAGATAAAATCGGAACTGAACTTTTGACTGTCTTGCCACACCACTCCCCCCCCCCCCCCCCCCCCGCCAACACACGCTGATACAGACGTGCTAAAACTCCATCAAAGCAGACGATGATTCACAAATGTGCAATGTCAGATGACCTTATCTAAAACTATAAGATCACAACCAGAATTTCTTCCAGAGCCCCCCCCCCCGAAAAAAGTCTAGAGCCCCCCCCCCACCGAAAATTTCTAGTGCCCCCCCCCCCCCCCCCCCCGAGAAAAAAGTCTGGAAGAGACACTGATCACAACCGAGGCAGTTGCTGCATTTGTTAAATATTGATTGTTAATTCAAACTTCAACCAAACCAGTCTTCGGGGACGCGATTCTTCTCCTGAATCATTCTTCCCCCCCCCCCACCATCTCCTCCCCCCCCCCCAATACAATCGTCAATCATCGCCCCCAGAAACCTCACTTTAAGTGACTTTACAAAGCTACAAAACAACTTCACTTCATCCATAAATAGCCATAATTCAAAAGAAAAATGTTTATGTATTACCTCAGATTTTTTAAAAACTAAAGTTAGGTATACACTCCCCCCCCCCCCCCCCCACTCCTCCCCCCCCCCCCCATGTTATTAATCGAGGAGCATATTTGTTTTTTTCCCCCCAGGCACAGTCCAGCCATTATCAACTTCAACAGTTCCTCTTGTATCAACCGTTTCAACTGGTTTTAAACGTAGCCGTGCACAAATGTTTGATACACATGACAAAACGACGTAGCCGTGCTGAAATGTTTGATACAAATGACAAAACGACGTAGCCGTGAAGAAATGTTTGATACAAGTGACAAAACGACGTAGCCGTGAAGAAATGTTTGATACAAGTGACAAAACGACGTAGCCGTGAAGAAATGTTTGATACAAGTGACAAAACGACGTAGCCGTGAAGAAATGTTTGATTCAAAAGACACTGACATGAGAATGTATCGTATTTCACATAACCTTGACGTTTTGGCAATCGCTGTCAGTGCAGGGGCTTGAATTTTTGAATGCGCGCATTTACACGTCTTTCTATATGCAACAAAAATTCCCTTCCCCCTTTCATAAACCGGTGCAGCCTTAACCCCCCCCCCCCCCCCACCCCCCTTCGTGCGGTAACTAGTAAAGTTTGTTCACCGACTGACGCCCTACATTTATTTGTAGGAAACCGTGTCGTGATAAAAATCATTAACACAAATGCCGAGGTTAGGATTGTTAAATAGTGCCGCACCAATATAGTGGTCACACGTATTTCAAGGCCGAGGCTGCGACCTGCTCTGGTTCAGGTGAGGCCGTAGTTTACAAATACGTGACACGGAACTGAAAGGTGTTGCATACGGTTAGCGAGATTACAAGTTGATCGTGTTGTGGTATAGGCGAGTTCACTCGACCCACACGGAACTATTGAGCTTGTAATTGGTGGTAATTAGTACTTGGTAACTGCCGGTAACTGCAGGTAACTGCAGGTAAACCTAACCGAAAGAATGGACACAACAAAACGTTTATACATACGTTTATGAAATGGTGTGTTTAATTTAATTTTCTAAGGGTGAATATTTTGTCAATAGTTTTTTTTATTAGGGAGCTTGTAGAGAGTCAACAGTATTAGAAACTGTAAGAAAATCACGGCGCCCCACGTTTTTGATCGCTTATAGTAGAGTGATCGCTTGCATTATTGTGATGTATAACATTTATTTTCTACTTTTTAGTTCAATCAGAAAACGTGGGTTTTTTAAAACTTTTTTAATAATTATTATTTTCTACTTTTTAGTCTTTGTCTGTTTGTTTGCATTAAAATCTCGTAAAAGTTGTATAGCATTAAAGTCTCGTAAAAAGACAACTCGTAAAAAACACGTTGTGTGAATACGTTACTGACTAGAACACATAGATTTGAACCCACGCCGAGTGGGATAGCAATCGTGTGCCCAACCACTCGACCATATCGTCTCCCCCATACTGGCCACCAGTTGTTACGTTCTGGTTGTTTGTACACAAACACTGCGTGAACACTAGTCAGTAAGCAAAAAGAGGGAGAGTCCCGAACCTTGATTTCATCAAATTACAGTTACTGGGTTATGTCCCTTTCCCCCCACGTTTTTGTACAATTATATAGCGGCCTAAAATGATCAATAAAATGTTTCCATGGATCAATTTAGTAATAATAACAATTGAATATTCTATGGTCATCGGAAACAAAGCTTCCCTGAAAATTTCAGCGCACTAGCTAACCGGGAAGTTCCCGAAATTTCGATCGCAAGATTTGATTGGAGAATCAAACAGACGCGAAAGCAAGTTAAAGAAAACGTGGGAAATAAACCGGGAGTGATCTCCCCTAAACTTTCTCGAATATTCTTATATAAAATAACAGGGGATGGGAACTCGGGCTATAGACATGATTTTTAATCCATTTTAAATACTTAAAGTTTTAAAAATAGAATAAAATCTCGTAGACAAATTAATTGCACACCAAGTGAACGCGAAATAAAAAAGCGCATAATAGTGCGCAATATTATTATTACTTTTAAAATTTACATTAGTTTTTTGAGAAATCGGAAGTAGCGTAAAGTACTACTTCCAGTCAACGGAAATGACTCAAAATTTAATAGAAGGTAGAGAATTAGATCTTTTACTTACGTATGAAATTTCATTTATCTATCTGAAATAGTACTCAAGTTATAGGCTTTTGAAAAATTCAAAGTAGGAAAAGTACCACTTCCGGTTATCGGAAATCGCTCAAAAGTTGATACGGATCTACGATTTTGATAAAATACTTATATATGAAATTTCATCAACCTAGCTGTAACGGTACTCAAGTTATCGTGTTTACACACGGACACACACACACACAGACACACACACAGACACACAGACATACGGACAAGATTGCAAAATTATGTTTTTCCGTATCAGTGAGATGCAAAACGTCGAGATTTGCAAAAATCTCGATTTTTTTTTTTTGCACGATTACAAGACTTTCTCTATACTTCGTATATACGAGAAAGTAAAAAAGCCAATGATGGTGTCACATTTCTTAAACCTCCCCATTTTCCTCTCACACCACGTTGCAAATCATTAAATCAGAGCTCTTGATTTACAACGCCCCCCCCTCCCTTAAAGCTACATTAAGGTAAAAGTTGTCAGGTTAAAGACTTCTAGTTAAGATCCAGAAAGAGTAGTGGACTATGCTAATTAGGCGTGTGACAATTGTATACAACTACAGCCAGTGTTTCTTTCAGACTCTGTAATCTGGAGGGGTACACTTAAAACTTTCGAGGGGGACGCTAAATTTCGTTGGGGAGGGGGGGGAGGAGGGGGGATCGGACACAGGTTGTATATATTTTGATATAAATTCAATTTCGTTCGAGGGGCGGTAGACGTGCTTAGGGGGGGGGGGGGGGGGGAGGGGTGGAATGCCTGGAAAAAACAGACTACAGGTAGCGGTAGAGGCAGTTAGGTGAGGTCAATTTTAAACAACTACAGCTAATTAAGAAGTGGTGTTATATCATTAATTGCCAATTATTCTCCAGCAAAAACTCTCGTCTGCAAGTTAGGATGTTGTGGGCGTGTCCTGTGTTTACCCCCGGCCCGTGTTATCTCTAGTGGAACGGTGACATCTGCTCGTGTTTTATTGTTTACCCACGGGGCGGGGCGCGCTTTGATGTAGCCAAAACAACATACGCTGGATGCCCTGACGTCACAGATTTTTACCACTAACGAATCATGTTTAAGACAGCAATAAAAGTTATAAATCATAACGTGTAAGAGAAATCTTAAAACGTGGACTGGACGTCCACGTGGCAGGATATGGCTGAACGAGCCACTCACGCACACATTCATCTACACGTGGGCGAGACCTGAAATAATCTCCACCCCCCACATTACTCCCTCACCCCCCTCCAATCTTTCCCTCAGTTACAACCTCCCCAGCCTACACACAAGAACAGAACCCCCCAGCCCGCACACAAGAACAGAACCCCCAGTCCTCACACAAGAACAGAACCCCCAGCCCACAAACAAGAACAGAACCCCCAGCCCACACACAAGAACAGAACCCCCAGCCCACACACAAGAACAGAACCCCCAGCCCACACACAAGAACAGAACCCCCAGCCCACACACAAGAACAGAACCCCCTATGTCAACCACCAGGTCTTACAGTAATGGTGTAGCCGGATCGGTGCCGGGTACTACTTAGAGCTGAGTGTGTACCGCCCGAGAAATCCAGGTCAAGTAAATAACTATTTGATTTATATGACTTAATCTTAGAACGATTTACAACAAAAACAGCGTATGTTCGTTCGAAATCTTTTCTTTGATTGGTACGAACAACAAGGTACTAAAACCAACTACCAACCCTTTGTAAACTTATCTGAACAGCTTTTGTTAATTTGTTTACGTACTGTAAATCAACCGGACGTGTGCGGCGTTGTGTGTACCCAGGGTCCCTCTAAACCACGGCCCTGATGTCGACAATCCTAGCTTAAGTGGTCATTTGTTCTTTTCTCATCTATTTTCTACTCTACAAATACTTCCTCCAAGCACGAAATGTAATGCAAAAAGCAGATAAAAAGTTGAAGTCCCAAGGCTAAAAATGAATGAGAACCGTTGTAGGCAAGTACTCAACATTCTAGCAGTGACCTCTGCCCATAATTCATAGACCCGAGCTTCAGGAAAATATGGCAGTGACGACCTTGTGTAACACATACTTGTAACACATACTTGTATACACATACTTGTATACACCTGATATATTTGTATAGACGAGCAATGGGATTGTGTTCTTTTTGTTTCAAGTGTGTGTGTGTCAGTGGGGAATTAACACGAGTGGTGTGTTGGTTTAACGAGTCTCAGAGACTTACTCTGTAGATTGTGGAGTGTTGGATTAAGAGGTCTCAGAGACTTACTCCGTGGTTGTGGTGTGGGTTACTGCAGTCCTTAGTGACATTCACATGAAGACAAGACACAGATAAGTGTGGCGGCTTACTCAATTGACGTGGAACCGCGTGCTTATCATTTTCATTTTCATCAAGTTACGATAGATATAATCAAGCCTATGGGTAACTACTCTACATCTAATATTCAGTTCCTGAGAGGCTTTGGGCTGAGTCACTAGTCTGGCCATTTAATTCTGGCCATCAAACGGGACCCCGTTGACTTTGGCCTGTGTCATCAGACTCAGTAGTCACCATAGATTTCTAGCCTGACCATCAAACAAGACCCCGTTGCATTAGACGTGTGTTACAGCTAAGATTGAGGTAAAGACAAAAACTACAACCTGATACACCAATACTACACAACTCAGATTCAAGTAAATACTAAAGCCTAATGATGCGTGCAGGGTTTTCAAATGACAAAAGATATAGCGTTGGCTATAACAAAACTTGAATAATATTTTTTTTTAAATCGCTTCAATAAGTAAAACAACTTGGAATTAGCATCGATCTGAATTAACGATAAAAGTCCTCTATTTAAAGGATTTGTTGATTTATTGTGTGAAGGTGGAGGAGGGGAAACTACTTAATATAATTTTCAAATATAAATAGCGCAAAAAATAATCTAAACTCGCCACAGGAAGTTGATTAACATGATTTGAATTAGACAACTTTTTTTTTAAGTCAGAGGCCGACTAAATCTAATCGTTCAGTATCAGTGTTTCTTTCAGACATTTTTCTTTGGGGGGTGGGGGGTATGTATTTTAAGGTTCCCAGAAAGATGCGCAACGGGAAAACGCGCAAACAGAAAAAAGCGCAAAAAGAAAAAAAACAACGCAGAAATTCGCGCACACAGAAAATGCGCAAAGAGAAATTTTAGCACAAAGACTAGATGACACATTTATACGCAATTTTGTTTGCGCTTTTTTCCGTTGCGCATCTTTCTGGTCATCATATTTTATGTGTAGGCCTAAATAATATTTCGTTCTTTGTTTTTAAGTAAACTCGGCTTGACAAGTTGGACTATAGTCTTGTCCTACCGTTTTATACACCAATTTTACAGCAATGACAATATATATTTAAAAAATCAACACCTCAATAATAAAATATCTAGAAAATGTATGTGGGGGTAGTGAAATCGATTCATTTTAAAACCATTCTAGAATGGATTTGTTTCGCTATAAACACGGTTTGTACGTATTTGGTGCCCCCCCCCCCCCCCCCTCCAACCCCGTCTTTCCTTGATGTCCTGGGCACCTGCTTTGTTAAAATCAGTCATGATAGCTGTGCGACAGCTAGCTTAATCAAACCGTAGTTGGCTAGGAACATGCCTGTCATAACTGTAACCTATCTACGTCACTTGAGTGAATGAATGACTTCCGGGCGGAGGGTTGTCTCTCTTGGCGAAACAAAAACTCAAAGCTGAATGCCGGATCTTGGCACTTGACGGTTTCATGTTGTGAGTTGTTGCTGACGGCCCTCCACGCGCCGTCCTCACTAACAGTGTTTCTTCCAGACTTTTTTCTCCGGGGGGGGGGGGGGGGCATTTGAAATTTCTTCAGGGGGGGGAGGGGCGCACTGGTAAAAGTATATATTTCTATATAAACCCCCCCCCCCCCCCCCCGAAGAGGGAAGAAACTCTGATCGCCCGTAGAACCTACATTTATGTCCACAAATTGGGGAATCTAGATGGGTTAATTTATAAATATATTCTATTGGGGGGGGGGGGGGGGGGTCCCTCTCGAGATCCGCCTATAGCTACTAGAAATACATTAAAATATTAAGAACAACTAATCCGCCAATGTAACTACAAAGACAAAAAAAAAGAAACACGCCAACACTAAAATCGCTATTTCTTATCAGACAATAAAGTTAGAGGTGGTGGTGGGAGGGGGGGTGTCATAAACAACGTCACACGCAGAGTACATGTGACGTAGGAAAGGGATCAGCTGCCTGGTGTTGATTATCAACCCCCCCCTCCTCATTCTGTAAAAATATGTAGTGGTGAAATGAACGCAAGCACGTTAGGATGTTAACCTAAACACAAATTATGTTAGTCTAAATACAAAAATGTCACTTTGTTTTTAAACCCGATTTGGTATCAAAATAATGTTTAGTAAGTTACATGTAATTTCTTTTTTCTTGCCAAACAGAATGTAGAACTAGATATCTAGTAAAAAAGCCTAACAAACTGGATGAATCCTCATGCCGTCGACACCATACCTAGCAATGCTATGCATTAGAGAATGTTTTTAATGATGTGTAGTTGTAGGTCTACATCTGGGGTTCTATGTGCGGCAAGTTTATTATGAGTGATTTTAAAATGTTGGCTGCCAAACACAAAAAGAGTTTGCTAACCATTGCGATTAGCTTCCGTCTTTAACCAATCCTGCTTGTATTGTATTTTCATCAACTTTAATGACGCGAATATAGAGTTATGCCTAAATAAAGGTTTATAGCAACGTCAATGAAAAAAATATAAATGAAGACAATGGGGAAATATTTCCTGTGTGTTGACATGCAGTGAGTTGTTTATTGAATGCTTACATGGAATGTAATACATTTACTTGAAGACAGTTATTTTAATTTTTAAAATGTCTTTTTTTAGCAAGTTCACCCCCCCCCCCCCCCCCCCCCCCGCATCTGTCCCTGGATCTACACAATGTTATTACTTAGCGTTAGATCTATGCAATTCAGCTACTCAGTATCAGAGATTTTATAATTTTATTTGAACGTAGAGTTGGTTCAATACAAGTTCGTTTAAACTTAGCGTTAGATCTATCCAATTTTATTGTTCAGCGATAAATGTACAAAGAAAGCGAATGTCCCGATCCTTCCCTCCTCAACCCCCCCCCCCCCCCCTCCCTCTCGATTTGTGCAGAAGTCTTAACAGTTTATGACATTTTATTTTCACTAAACCCGTGTGTTCGTATCAAACAAAATTTATAGCCGTAATCCTCTTGGCTTGTTTGGACAAGATCTATAACTATGGCAAAAGTTTTGAATATGTTGTGGTGGATTCTAGAATATTCTAGATAAACTTTTCCCCCAAAATGGTTTCAAAGATACCGGTAAAAAAAAAACAACTGTAGAAACTGATAGGTGTTTGGGTGTGTTTATGTAATGGCTGTCAAAAAGTCACGTGGCTTTACACAATGCACGCCCCTCTCCACGGTCCTAGACGTTTGAACAGACTATTCCAGTATACATGAGATGACGTGGTTCCTAAACCATCCAGTGAAATAGGTTAAAGCGGTGTTTATTCCAGACTTTTTTTTTACTCGGGGGGGGGGGGGGGGGGGCACTTCTACGTTATGGTCGTCACGTCACCAGTGTTTCTTCCAGACTTTTTTCTCCGGGGGGGGGGGGGGCACTTGAAATTTTCGGGGGGGGGGGGGCGGTAAACTTTCTTCGGGGGGGGGGGGCGGACACTGTTTAAAGTATATATTTTCTATATAAATTATATAAATTTCATTTCGTTCGGGGGGGGGGCGGTAAAAAAATTTCGGGGGGGGGGGGGGGGGCTTTGCCTCCCCCCGAAGAGATGCCTGGAAGAAACTGTGCACGTCACTTAGGCTAAACTTGTTGTAGAGACGAGACGATGGACACTATCCAGTTCCACGCAAAGGACGCCACGCCGGCTTAGCTTCGTGTAGTCGTAGGGACCATGGACACTGTCCTGTCCAGGTCTACGCAAAGGACGCCACGAGTCAGAGTGAAACAAGGTACAAGGGAGATAACTGGACGGCCGAATCAGAAGAGTGATAGGGGAATTAGTTAGTTGGACACAATACGCTGCCCTTCTGAGACCTAAGTCCTTGTGGGAATGTAAATATGGTGTGCTATTCACATAAACAGTGTTAGATCTTCGATTAAAGAAAACTAGCTTGGTTTCTTTAAGTCAGGGCTATGTTTAAAATAAAAATAGTTCACGTGATCATGCCTCACCACCACAGCAGAGTTGATGAAGGGGATAACTGGGTAAATTTGTAAATTGATCCATGAAACTCTCATTATTTAATCCATTTCAGGCAGGTGATTCTGTTGTATGTATGAGAAGGAAGAATTTTCAGTGTACAAAAATGTAGGCCTAGCCCTTTAAAAAAGCCCTACCATGCTGGTGCAAAGTTTGAATGTTTTAAATGATTTATTTTACTTACTATACAGCGAAGACCAGTTAAAAATTTTAATTTTCTACAAATGCCAAAACATTTGTAGCTGAAGGTGAGTAAACGAGTAGGAAGTCAGAAGAAAAAGGCTGATAAACTACTACAAAAAACCCGACAAGCCCTGGCCAGTTTAACAAGCATGACATCAGATGATGTCTAGTTTCTGGTGAGCAAACAGATATCTGGATGTTAGTGACCTCTAAACTAGACACCCTCTTAGACCAAACACAATAGACTATAAAGAATATAATTATTTCTGATTTTTTTTAATTCTTCAAGAAAACAAAAACAATGCGTACATACCAGTACAACTATTTCAAACATTTTAACAAGGCCACATACACACATTCCACACCAAATTATTTTTTTTTCAGTTTTCACTTTTAGATACAAGGGTAAGTAATTAATGGATAGAATCACCAGTGATGTAGAGAAACTGCTCTTTTTCTTCTCTAGCTGTTACAGAATATTCATCACTGGTTTGTACAATTCATTGACCCTAATTTTCTGGACCTCAAAATCTTCAATATTCTAGTAAAGGCTTTCTAAGTGCTGTATAAAACACCAAATTACCCATATCATAACAAATAGGGACTTATATTTTAGGACACAAATTTCAATATACAGAATAAGGATCTCTAAATATGTTAAACATTAAACAATGTACCCTTACCATTAGACAGTGGGCCATAATGTTTTGGACCAAAAATCTTCAATTTACATGTAAAGGTTTTTCTTAATGCTGTGTAAAATACCACACCAATCACCCTTACCATTAGAATCTGCTTATAGTCTGTGTAACATTATAACTCATCTCTAAAACTGTCCTCATTTAAAATTCAATGACTAGTTCCATGACCAGTGTCCAGATGCAAGGCAAAGATTTATCTTGGACACATGGCATGTCGTCCACCATCAACTGGCAGGCTGGCGCCAGTGATGAAGCTGGCGTCATCCGAGGCCAGGAAAGCTATAGCCCTGGACACTTCATCCACCTGGCCAGGTCGCCCTAAGGCATGAGTCGTCTTACACCTCTCTAGGAACTGGCAGTTAAGAAACAAAATTTTGGCAATTCACATTTAAAAGATTCAGATTACAAAAGCATGGGGTATAATTTAATTAGTTTAGAGAAAAATGAATTTTTCTCTTTTTTTTTTAAATCTACGCTTAAACAAACAACTACAACATCACTGATTTATAGTTCTGATATTACAAGCACATGCTTAGTAAAAAAAATAAAAAATGAAAAAAAAAGGCTGAAGGATTAAACTTAAACCCAAAAAATAAATGATGATAAAAATTGCCCAGGGCTGCCTAAAAAAACACTAGTTTTCCATACTACATTTCATTGCATACACATTTAATGCTGCATTGTCACTAATTCATCTGGTTAATACTAATAGCCAGATGAGCTAAATCACATGTGATGTTTCTGAATAAAGTTGACAGATTGTAAAATGTAATGTCATTGTTTTACTTATAGATAATATAATTGATAACCATGTTTGCACAAATACATTTTAAGTTTTGTCAGTGCAATTTCAGTATTTCAATAAATAAGAAATAGGTGCACATTCACACATCCTGAGCAAATAGGCAGCCCTGGGTAGCCTCAAAATAGAATGAACAAGACAATAAAAACTTACAGCTGCGTAAGCACTTTCATCCAAACCTCCTCTCTTCTGAAGCTCTGTGACTATCACACCAGGACTAAACAAAAATAGCTTACTTCAGTCATGTAAACAGGACTAAACAAAAATAGCTTACTTGAGTCATGTAAACATGACTAAACAAAAATAGCTTACTTCAGTCATGTAAACAGGACTAAACAAAAATAGCTTACTTCAGTCATGTAAACAGGACTAAACAAAAATAGCTTACTTGAGTCATGTAAACATGACTAAACAAAAATAGCTTAAATCAGTCATGTAAACATGACTAAACAAAAATAGCTTAAATCAGTCATGTAAACATGACTAAACAAAAATAGCTAACTTCAGTCATGTAAACATGACTAAACAAAAATAGCTTAAATCAGTCATGTAAACATGACTAAACAAAAATAGCTTAAATCAGTCATGTAAACAGGACTAAACAAAAATAGCTAACTTCAGTCATGTAAACAGGACTAAACAAAAATAGCTAACTTCAGTCATGTAAACAGGACTAAACAAAAATAGATTACATCAGTCATGTAAACACAGGACTAAACAAAAACAGCTTACTTCAGTCATGTAAACAGGACTAAACAAAAATAGCTAACTTCAGTCATGTAAACAGGACTAAACAAAAATAGATTACATCAGTCATGTAAACACAGGACTAAACAAAAACAGCTTACTTCAGTCATGTAAACAGGACTAAACAAAAATAGCTTACTTCAGTCATGTAAACACACAGGACTAAACAAAAATAGCTTACTTCAGTCATGTAAACACAGGACTAAACAAAAACAGCTTACTTCAGTCATGTAAACAGGACTAAACAAAAATAGCTTACTTCAGTCATGTAAACACACAGGACTAAACAAAAATAGCTTACTTCAGTCATGTACACACAAAACTAAACAAAAATAGCTTACTTCAGTCATGTAAACACACAGGACTAAACAAAAATAGCTTACTTCAGTCATGTAAACACACAGGACTAAACAAAAATAGCTTACTTCAGTCATGTAAACATAGGACTAAACAAAAACAGCTTACTTCAGTCATGTATACAGGACTATACTAAATAGCTTACTTCAGTAATGCAGAATTTGCTATGCTATTTATAGCTATGCTTATGCAAAGCAATTTTTATATTTGTACAAAATTTCTTAAATTTGGTATAAAATTTGGTTAATGTCTCTGTATTTCAAAGTGTATATTTTAAAAATTTTATTAGCATTTTGATGATAAAATACAGCTGTCATCAGTCTGGAAGAATTAATGTACAACTAAAATAAAACAACTGGATGTATTGTTAAAGATGTTTAAAAAAAAAAATTTAAAGTAAAACTTACTTAACTGCATTACACCTAACTTGCTTAGGGGCAAGCTCTGTAATAGAATTATATGACAGAAATTTAATAACATTTTAAAATACATTGAATAACATTTTAAATGCAACATTTTTAAGAGATGACAATAGTTTCTTGAGATTCATTTTGAAAAAATAGTATTAAGTAAATAGAAGCTTTTTCAGATAAAGATACTTTTATTATAACAAATAAATAAAAAATTAACATCTATGAATCACCATAATAACTAAACACTATCAACTGACATGTATGTCCTTTGTAACTTCTTAATAACAAAACACACCTGCAGGACATTTAAGAAATGTGTAACAACATCGCACACTACTGTAACTGACTGACAAAAATAGCACAGTTTATTTAGCCTTACCTAGAGCCACACATCTTGTAAACCGGTCTCCTAATCCTTTAGTCAAATAGCACCTAATGTTAATTTAGACTTACCTAGAGCCACACATCTTGTAAACTGGTCTCCTAATGCTTTAGTCAAATAGCACCTAATGTTAATTTAAACTTACCTAGAGCCACACATCTTGTAAACTGGTCTACTGATGCTTTAGTCATATTGTAAGCCAAAACACCAGGGAACTGAAAGGTTGATCAAAATTTATTTTTCATAATAATCTTTATGTATAATATTAGCTATTTTATAAACCAATTCCTTAAAAGTTTGCTAGCTGTTAGCTTCAAAACAATAAAATGAAGAATTGTTAAAATATTTATTAATTTTAAATTTTCCTGATGACTATTCTACCAGCATAATAGTTGTATCATTGCAAAATAAAACTTAAGTACCAAACAATTAAGTGATATCTTCTGCCTCTGAGAAAGATATTTAAACCATTTTTACTATGAATAAAAAGTAAAGAGCCACAAAGTTAGTAATTTTTAATATAATTGTACAGTGTGTTACATGAAAATCAACAAAAGTTGAAACAGCGCAGCCTTCTCTAGTTGTTTACTTACAGATCTTATTCCATTGACACTGGATATATTAACAATATTTCCTTGTGTGGAGATCAGATGGGGTGTACACAACATGGTCATCTGATACATCGATCTGTGCGAACAGCAAGAAAAATGATTAGTTTAGTTTATGTACTATCCACATGCACTATTTACTATGCATTACTTACTACAAATTATGTACTTTGTATCAGTTAATACCTACTTACTATGTATACTACACAATTTTTTACTTAATTATATACTTTAGATTACTAATGATGTATTACAGACTATGCCTAAAGCAATATAAAGCTTTTAAATTTGATTTAGAAAAACTGCCATAGGCACACTTTGCCTATCTAACTTAAAAATAAATTATTAACTACCATTACTGTATTAAATTGAAAAATATTAAGAGAATGTTAATACAGAAGAAATTATTAAATATGATTTGCTGAACTATATAAATGTTACAGGGGAGATAACCACTGGGGCATCAAATTTTTAAAACATGGTCAGCTTTTAATATATTCCTTTATATAAAAGTTAGGTTTAAGTACAAGAATTTGATGAGAAACCAGGTATTTTCTTTATTATGTAATGGCTTTAGTGTAATTGAGATTAATTAAATTTAAATAGTGGAAAAAATAAAAATCACCTAACATTCACATTAAACATCCTATCAAATTGCTCCATTGATGTATTTTCAATACTGCCCATTTCCAAAATACCGGCATTGTTAACCTGTTCAAAATAATAGAAGGCCATGAGTTCATGGCAAAATGTAAAAAAGAAAGTGACCCTCCACCATGAGTTGAGTTGATTAGCTATGATATCATGTTTAGAGTTTTAAAGAGTTCTAGTGGTAAAGCCCTTCTTAGCATGTTCTCTAATGAAATGAACATTTAAAACTATTACAAAAGTGAAAAATTTCAAATTTACTCCCTAACATCCTTAGACCACACATTGCTGGCTAATACTCTAGTTGTAATTTATTTAAACAAACCTAAATGTGTCCACACAAAAAAATAATATTAGAAATATGATGATTAAAATTTAAAACCAATGTTTTAAGCCCTGGTTTATTTTTTCAGCTATGGCTTAATGTACAAAGTGACTCCTGTCATGGAGTATCAAGTATAGACCTTTTTAACTGTTTATAATTCTTATATATGTTATATAGGCATTTACTTTTAGTGTGCCTGGGACATTGCTACCCCTGTCATAAACTATGAACAATTAATAACCCCAAGTCTAGAGAATGTATATTATAGATGTTACTGGCAAAGTGAATACCTAGGCATTCTCAAAATGAGCTGTAAAAGAATAAAATAAATTTCATTTTATACTAGCCCGGAATTTATAGAAAGTCTAAAAATGGTAAAATTATCATACTCCACCTAGGTTTGTTTCTGGACCCTGGCACTAATGCTAAGTGTAGACTTAACCCTAGCATGACATTACAATTGAGGTTATGTTGGACAATTTTGAATTAAAAAAACTTAGTGCAGGGTATTTACAGATGGCTAATTAACTTGTGGGATAATGTGGGGAGGAGTGGTGATACAGTTGATCTTTAGTTAGGTTCATGTCAATGTGTTTCTACAGCGTAAATAATATGTTAAATGAAATTTGTGATGGCAAGTTTTAAGTTATACATATAAAATGCCTCTCTCATGCTCAACCCTTCCTGTCAAAGTCCTGCTGATCCTCTGAACATTAAATGAAGCTAAAACCACTTTCTGCTGGTATAAATAATAAAATAATAAAAGCACTTACTAAAATGTTAAGCTTCCCAAAGTGTTTTATTGTTGAATCAACAATCCTTTCTATATCTTTGCTGTTACTTAAGTCACCAACAATTAGTAATGGCTGAAAAATACAACATTCAATAGCCATTTAAACAACTTGATTAATTCTTTTTTTTAGTCCAATCTAGCAATAATTTGTTACCTGTTCTGAAGTATTTTTGCTACATTCTTCTCCAACTTTGTTTAAGTTATCCTCTTTACGCCCAGTAAGAGCAAGAGTTGCACCAAGCTTTGAAAACAAAACTGCTGTTGCAGCACCAATACCGCTACTTGCTCCTGAAAATCGAAAAGGAAAAGCTGGTTTTATTTATGTTAATTAACTGGCAATATGAGTTATTACTTGATTACTATTAATATTAATTAGTTTAGCCTAACTAAATGTTGTTGTTTTTTTTTTAATAGACCCAAACTGGCTCAATTCTCAATAATTTTACATCTAGGCCTACAGAAATTTTACCTTAAATAGGCTATTCAATTTGTTATAATTTTTTCCCCACAATAATTTGATTATGGCCATGCATGACACTGCAAAACAAATAGGCCCTACAATGAATAACTGTGTGGAATTTCAATTTAGTACATAGAAGTTGATTTTGCTTGTTTTGTTATAGAATATAGATGCTCGAGGGGAAATAACTCCTCTGATTAAATATATTTACTAACATCTAGATTTATATCTACTCTGTATTTATATCTAGATCTACTCTGTTTACGTTGTTCGTGGAGAACTATAGAGTCTAATCCTAAATCATCTCAAGAACTATTACTAGGCTTAAAACAGCACACAGCGTATTTTATTTCGTCTCATATTAACATATTGGTAATCCCTTAGTTTAGCGTCGGTTATTATTCCGGAATCGTATAGCAGTAAAAAACAGTAAAACAATGTCAAAGTCTGTCACACACTTCCGGAATTCACCGGAAGTACTGTAAACCATACTTTATTTGGCGTCATCTTTTATTTTTATACAGAATATTTAAAATTTGGATAGATTTATTTTTGTAATTATTTTTACATTTTGTAATCATTTTTACTATTTTCGTAATCTAGATTTTTTTAACTTGGCCTAGCAGCTAGATATCTAGCTAGATCTAATTAATTAATGGTCGCAAATCCGCTGCAAGCCAAAAACATTAAATTATTACTATTAGGCCCTACATTTGACTTCATTATTTATATTTATATTAATATATGTTTTTTTTTTAGATCTACTAATTTAAAACTTCTATTACATTTATATTTATTCTTGTTTCCTTTTGTCGATTAAACTTAAAAAATTAAAACATTAATTTACTACAATCGACTTTCAATTTATTTATATTTCAATGGTCAAATAAACCATGGTTTACCGTTACTCTAATTACCGAGACTCAACAAACATTACCCGATAATTAAAAAATAATTTCCGACGCTAAACTAAGGGATTACCAACATATTTGTCTACATTTTTACCTGTGATCAATGCAACTTTGCCTGTGAGATTTTTTACTGCAGCTGCCATTGAGTCGCTAGCTGTAGGCCAAGTAATCTAATCAGATAGTTTCTTTGTCTATATACTTAATAGTTAATACAGATCTAGATTAGTTTGAAACAATGCAATCTGTGGCGATTTTACCAACGATTTGTTAAAATAAATAGATTAGATTTAAATCTGAGTAAAGCTGGTAAATCCGAACTCATGGATAGTCTAAATTCGTGGCGCCAGATCACGTGATTCTTTTTTAACCTTTACACTTTGTCCTATCAGTAACCCCGAAGTGAAATGACACTTCGTTCAAGTAACTTTTCGTGTCTTGCAAAGTTCGAAAACACTTATTTTTATCAATATTTACTGTTAATAAGGCTATATTAAATTATATAACATGGCATTTTTAAATAATAAAGTTAGGTTAGAAAAAAACAATACAATAAAAAGATTCGTTGACAGCCGTAAAAAAAAAAAAGCTTTTCGCTCAAATTATTATGAAGCAAATTAAAAACAAAAAACACGTGAACGACTAGATCTAGATGTAAAAGAACTACTATCGAGAACCTATGGCGAATTAGCAGGTGTCGTGATCGAGTCGGTAACAGTGTTTCTTTCAGGCACGTCTACAGCAGAGGCGTAGCGACCCTTCCCGGCGCCCGGGGACAAACTTTCGATTTGCACCCCCCCCCCTCGAACTTTTTATTTACACCCCCCTCGAACTTTTCATTTGCACACCCCCCCCCTCAAACTTTCAATTTGTTTTTCCAACCCATTTTGCCCCCTCCCCCCTAAGTTCGGCGCCCGGGTACATATGTCCGTCTCCCCCTCGCTACGCCCCTGGTCTACAGCCCCCGAACGAAATAGAATTTAGGCCAACAAATTTAACTCCCCGTCCCACCTCCACCCGTTCGGAGAAACATGTCTGAGGAAAAAAAAAAGTTGATGTCCTTATGTGTAGCCGACAGATTTGGTTATAGGCTTCCACAGGATAGAAGTTTAAAATAGTTTTTTTTTTTTTTATAGAAAATCCGTTTAAAACTTGTGTTAACTATGTCAGCATTGATAACTATCCCACAATGAACAAGGGAAACAATTTACTATGAGATTAGACTATGTGTGTAATCCACCCAGTTGCCAGAAGAAATAGTATTTTCCATTATAAAAAGTATACAGATGTGATGATGTGATCCACCCAGTTGCCGGGGACAGGGTACCAAATATGTTGACGGGAAAGGGTTAATAGTAATAAAATGTGATTGCTTAGCAAGGGAGACGACTTACTATTTTTTAAAATAAAAAACAGTTTAAAAATACATAACTTTTTTTCTTTGTGGGATGGGGTTGGCTGAAGTGAAACCTTATTTCAAAGAGGGTGGTGTCTGGCTTTTTGTTGCTATGGGTGGGGAGGATGTAGAGATCGGCACAAATAAGCATGATGTCATTAATAACAAAAACGTAAAAAAAATTTTTAATAAATGCAAACTTTATTTTTTAAATTAGCTATTTTGTATCTTGACATGACAGTCTAAACAGAATTATCTTGGACACATGGCATGTCTGCCTCCATCTACAGGAAGGTTGGCCCCAGTGATAAATGACGCATCATCTGATGCCAGAAATGCTATTGTTCTGGCAACCTCTTCTGGCTGTCCTGGTCTTCCAAGGGCGTGGGTAGTTTTACTTCTTTCTAGAAACTGTTCAAAGGCAAATAGCAATAATTTTACAGTGCTTGGCGCAGTTTTATTTTCACTACTTTGTCTTAGCATTTTAAAACATTTGGAAACAATAAGCATTGGGGAACAAAAACGTTACATTTAAGAAGATTATGCAGGTTTACTTATAGTTCTGGGAATCAAAGTGTTTTTGCTTGTTTTTTTTAATGGCGATTTGTATGCTTAATGGGATGTTTATGTAATTACATTTTTTTATGAGAGAGAAAGATAAAAGAAACTTACTGCTGCATAAGCCTCTTCATTCATTCCACTTCTTTTGTGAACCTCTGTTATGACAACGCCTGGACTGGTGGAAGATAATTTTTACATTTTATTAATAGCAAACTATGTGCTACAACAACATAATAAACCTAGGAAAATGAACTTACTTTACAGAATTACACCTGACTTGTTTTGGTGCCAGCTCTGTAATTAAACATAAGTGCATTTGTGTAAATTTTCTTTTTTGATAAATACAAGTCTGATTTGAAAGAAATTATTGCTTATTACCATTTCTTTGATTAGTGTTTATTTTATTGAAACAAAACAAAATAAAACTATCTATTTGCAAAATAAATTATCTTGTATGAAACAATGTCTTAACAAACATCACATCAAATTACTTGATATCTCTAATAATTATTAAAAATGTGTATATATCAAAGATGGTGGTGTCTTAATTTGTCCATATAAAATTGTTTTTGGCCTAACTTAATTTATCAAACCTAGAGCAACACATCGTGTGAACTGGTCAACGGAAGATTTGGTCATGTTGTAGGCAAGAACTCCAGGAAACTGTAGGTAGTACAATTTAGATTATAAGAGCAAATAAACAAACATGAATCTAAAAATGAAAGTTGCTCTATGTAAAATGTGGGCATTTCAAACATATACATTAAATAATTTATGATGACAGTTGATATTTTATATTATTAATAAACCTTGAGATCTTTAACAGAAAAAAATATTAAAGATTCACTGACTATTTCAAAACAATTACATTTAAAAATACATACTGAGCGGATGCCATTTACACTGGATACATTGACAATGTTGCCTTTAGATGCAACAAGATAAGGAGTACACAACATGGTAAGATGGTAGATAGATCTGCAATAAGGACAAAAATATAAAGATATCAAATTGTTAAATTAAAATCAATATTCTATCAAAATACATTTAAAAAAAATACAGATCTTAAAAATTAAAAAAAAAAAATATTTTAAAAGCTTTGTTTTATTAAGTTGCTTGGGTTTAAGTTTAGTCTTTAATGTGTATAGAAAAAAAGTATGTTATTCAGGGGTTCACAAATGCTTTCAATAAAGCTTAAGTTTGAAAATTGCATTTTGTTTTATATATAGCAGTTTTATTGTTTTCTTTGACATTCAATAAAAAAAAAATAGTACTAGTGTACACAACCTGACATTAGTATTAAACATACGATCAAATTGTTCCAGCGAGGTAGTTTCAATAGTACCAGATTCTAATATGCCAGCACAGTTAATCTGTTAAGTAAAAATTTCAGGAAAACATGAATGTTAAATCTCAAATGAAAAAGGAAATAATAAAGAGCTGAAGTGAAGAAAAAATTCAATACTATCTATGTAAGGGAAATTTTTGTTGTATATTTTATATAGCTATTTTAAAACTTTAAGGTTAGCAGCTGTGATCTCTAACATGCAACCACATGGTTTCCAACCCCATGTAATAAACAATATATGTTGCATGATCTAAAGAAAAAAAAAGCCTATTGAATGAGAAGATTAGCCTGTTTTACAAAATTCATGATCACTCTTAATTAATTAATTAAACAACCTATTAAATTACTGAGTTCATAGGTCAAAATTTCTTAACACAGTTGTTTTTTGTTCTTACTAGAATATCTATTCTCCCATAATGCTTTATGGTCTCCTCAACAATTTTCTTCACATCTTCATCATTGGTTACATCTCCAACAATTAGTAGAGGCTTTATGGAGTAAAAGTATGTTGAAAACAAATTAGGTATGATGCACATATTATACAACATAATATTCAAACAGTTTTGACCCAACAATCCATCTCTTATAATATTACAGAGACCAAAACCTCCATTTATTATAAGAAATCCAGAAGCTACCATAGAACAATAATCTACACAAAGTTTGCTGGATCGTTTGTATTAAATAACTATTGCTGCTGATGAAATGTTTTGAAATAACTGCAGACCTACATATATTTGCTTAAAAGGATGATTATAAACAGAAATAAGTAGCAAACAAGTTTTAAAATATAATTAATTACAGAAACAAGTGTTCTAACCTATACAACACTACTCTTGACCACCAACTAAACATATTTACAATATAACAAGCTGATCAACCATCATCTTTTTCCTGTTCCTACCCAGGCCACTTTGGGCAGATGAAGTAGAGTTCATCTGTTTCAATTACCTCTGCATAAAGTCGGATAATGTGGTCAGCACTATGCTTACCTTTGTTTTAGAAACATTTATACACTCCTCTGAAACTTTGGTCAAATTTTCCTCATTGCGTCCTGTCAAAGCTAACGCTGCACCTAACTGAGAGAAGAGTACAGCTGTAGAAGCTCCAATACCACTACTTGCTCCTGCAAAAAAAAATGTTTACAAGTATATCTAGTCATGGAAAGCAATGGCAACTTAGTACAGATTTCACAATTCTTTAACAGCCAACCAAGATTGCACAAGCAAACTCTATTTCATCTGCCTAAGCCGCAAAAGGAGCATAAAAATTGTATAAAACCATGGTTACCTTAGACTAAATTGAATAAAGATTGATAGTTTGTAACGAAGTGAACATAAGGGGAAATAAAGATTACTGTTAGATCCTCAAGTATGGTAAAGGTGTTATCAACAAGAACATCATGCTTCTCTTCCATGTTTCCACCCCCCCCCCCACCTGCATGGTCACAAAAAGATCAGCTTCACCACTTAAATTAAGTTGCTTCACTCTACTACATACTTCCCCCTTCCCTCATAATCAGTCAGAGCCCCACTACCCCCACCTCTTTTTTAAATGTGCATGACGCAGAATTAAAAAAGAAAATATGACCATTTATTTTCTTTTTATCATTTTTCTCATTTAGAATGTCATACAAAAAATGTTGTACCAAATTTTTAATTTTTCATTCTTTTTATTGTAATCTCAATCGGCTGTTAGGAGTGGGTTTTTTTTTTTTGTCTTTTAATTAAAAAACATCAGGACTAAAAAAACTAGCAACATATATTCAATCAAGATTACATTGCAGGATATGTGCGTTGTAGGCCTAGATCCATCTAGAATGAATCAAAATAGATTTTTAGGTCTAACTGAAGCTAGGCCTACTTTGTGAACATAAAGGGATGTAACACTGATAATGTGTAGATAACCGGAAACGAAATTAAAAATAGCTTCTTTTTTTTCTGTGTGATCAGAACGAGACAGTTTCCTGCTCGGATTGTCGGCCATTTATTTTTGTCAACCTGAGTTTCTGATTGAAGTACCCCAGTTTATTAGAAACCACAAATTATTTGCCTCACAAAAGTGTCTTCAATTGTAGGGGGTAAGATAATCACCAGAAACAAAGGAATACCTGTAATTAAGGCTACTTTGCCGCCGAGATTTCTTTGTTGCTCTGCCATCTTGATGTGTCACACGACCGAAAGCAAAAGAATTTGTTGAAAATTTAGATTAACTGAGATCAAAATTCTGAAACAAAATATTTTTCTAGAAAGATCTAGAAGTTGTAACATGAAAAGATCAAATTATGTTGGGTTACTTATACCAGTGCCTGATAATGGCACGATTTTAAAGAGTACTCTTTAAAAGGGGGTAGCCGGTAGATCTAGATCTAGACTATTCTAGACTAGTTCTAAAAAGTAAAAGTAGGAGATTCTAACAGCTGAGATTACCTCACTTGATGAGTTACTTTTACTTAGGCCTAGATCTAGATCTATATCTATATTTTACTTGAGTGTTGAGTATCACTTGCTATGCTGTATTGCTAATCATTAGATCTCGGCTAGAAATCTTGTAATTTAGTAGGCCTAATCAATAATTCAGTGTAGATAACCTGGGCTCAACCCTAGCTAGTCCTACCATACAACTAGGTACTAGGATAAATTTTCAAAATTGGGTTTTTGGGGAAACAACTACTACAGTTAAAAGGAGCAGAAAATTACAATAACAGAACAGTTTTCATTTTTGATGTAGCTCAAACGGTTAAATAGTTATGATTTTTTTTCGTATTAAAAAAAGCGTTTTTTTTAACATAGGATTTTTTTCAATTTCTGTGTTAGAATTTTTTAAAGCGTTTACTAAAATTGTCATAGCCTGTAAACCGTGTGATCAAATTTGTTATAACTTTGTAGTAACTTAAGTTATCATATATGTTAACATAATAAAAAATAAAAAGAGAACTTCATAGGTAGAATTCTAAAAAAAACTGGAGGGGAGGAGGGGACCCCCTTATTTTTGCATTCACAGTGCTTTCATACAATCACAGTTTAAAGTTAAACTATTTGAAATATCAAGCTGAAAATTGCTCAGAATGTGTGGCTATGGATGTGATCATTAATACCATCAAAATATTGATCATAATTTGAAAGTTTTTTGTTCAAAGAGCAAATGAGTTGATAAATTATGCATTTTTACAAAAACCGAAATCTGGTTAGTGTAAAATGGAAAATGATGCCAAATTTGAACTTTTAAGTATTTATGTCTCAAAATTGGCCTGATTGTAGTTAACCCTAAACCTAAATAGATACAATCAAATTGTATGTTTTAGTTATATATGTTTGCCTAAAATAGGGGGTGGAAGAATGTACCCCTCTATATTTTTAACACCGAAACTTTTCACACAACTCAAAATTAACTCAAACTATTTAAAATATCAAGCTGAAAACTGATCAGAATGAAGTTCTGTAAGTGTGTCTGTTAATATTATATAAATATTGATATTGGTAAGTTTCATAAATGGTTATATGTGAATTCTAATTTTTTTTTAATATATGAAACCATATTTTAAACTATTGTAATTTGTTTTAGAAAATTAAAGATGAACAAGTTATTTATTTCCATCAAAGAAATTTAATTTCCATCACTGTTTAATATTACATTGTTCTTCCTTTGCCTATGCTGTAGAATTGCAGTTTCTATCTGGAATAATGAACATTACTTTAGTAACATGTCATTAAAATAAATGAAACATAACTAATTAGTAAACTGACCAACCACTGTAGACATACGGTCATTAAGATCGACTTATTAAAATTCCCGACAAACCCCTTGACATCATTAATGACTTATTGTGCGTGACAATAACTCCCGTCATTAATGCTCACGTCAATATGTGCTTGACAATAACTCCCGTCATTAATGCTCACGTCAATATGTGCTTGACAATAACTCCCGTCATTAATGCTCACGTCAACATGTGCGTGACAATGACTCCCGTCATTAATGCTCACGTCAATATGTGCTTGACAATAACTCCCGTCATTAATGCTCACGTCAACATGTGCGTGACAATAACTCCCGTCATTAATGCTCACGTCAATATGTGCTTGACAATAACTCCCGTCATTAATGCTCACGTCAATATGTGCTTGACAATAACTCCCGTCATTAATGCTCACGTCAATATGTGCGTGACAATGACTCCCGTCATTAATGCTCACGTCAATATGTGCGTGACAATGACTCCCGTCATTAATGCTCACGTCAATATGTGCTTGACAATAACTCCCGTCATTAATGCTCACGTCAATATGTGCTTGACAATAACTCCCGTCATTAATGCTCACGTCAATATGTGCGTGACAATGACTCCCGTCATTAATGCTCACGTCAATATGTGCGTGACAATGACTCCCGTCATTAATGCTCACGTCAATATGTGCTAGACAATAACTCCCGTCATTAATGCTCACGTCAATATGTGCGTGACAATGACTCCCGTCATTAATGCTCACGGCAATCTGTGTGTGACAATGACTCCCGTCATTAATGCTCACGGCTATACAGTTCTAGAATCTAGCTCTCGTCGAAATGGCTCAAAATAAACGCCGTAGATAAAAATAAAACCTATTTTTGTTAGTATTCAAGATGTAAAAAGTCCACAACATTAATCTTAGAAGAATTCAAATAAACAGGACTACTGCGTTTATAATCAGAACAGAGCGTTGAAAACTTGGAATACTGTTTTAAATCCTTCATTATAAACTATGGTAAACGATCTTCCATAAGTGACGTCATTAACTCTCCCCCTATCCTCATTGGTACACTACGTCACCTTTCTTAACCCCAACCCTCGATGCTCACGTAGAACAATGTCAACCTCGGGTCAACGCGTCGTTCAGTGACGTCAGAGGACTGAGGACAGATTCCCGGTGAACGCAGTTAATTTGGGGAAAAAAAAACCATAACCAACAATAATAATGTCAGTTTCGCGTGTTGGTTTAGTAATTAGTAGTGGGCCATCCATACAATAGATCTACATGACGTCACGGAACTGGAGGCCACCGTACTTACTCAACCCCCCCCCCCCCTCCCAACACCCATCTCCTATGTGCAACACATCATCCAAAACGTTATGCCTTCTCGGTCTCAACCTTAAAACCGACCGCTAAATGTATGCGTATATGACAGCATTTCAAATAATAAAATATATAGGCCTAAATAAAGAGTCAATGGGGAATGTGCTATTATTTTCTAGAACTGTCAATTCAAACGATATAATATAGTGATATTAATTAAACAAAGTCTATACTAGATCTAAATAATAAAAAAATAACTGAATACAGTGTAAATTGAAAGTCATATTTAATAAGTCGGTAGTGTTGTTAGCGTGATCGGGCTAGGCCTCTCACGGTACTTCCGGCTTTCCTTTCGTTTTGAGCCGTAACCATCAGAAATGGCGAAGTACATACCTTTTTGGGGAGTGAACCATTAACAATGGGAGCAACTTAGAACTCTAAATTAATAAAGATAATACGTAGAAATGGTCCCTTTGTTTGAGTCTCTACATAAAGTGCGCGTGTCTTCAATAGTTTTTTTGTAATGAATAAAATAAACTTACCTTATTTTCAAAGAATAACTCCTCTTTTTTGGGTCCAGAAAAAAAAACAAAAAAAAACCAAACAAGCTTGATATCCATTTTTCTCCTTAAAACAATCACCAAAAGAAAAATGATCACACGGAAGCGGCAAATTAAGCAAATTTTCGAACATCGTCACTCGCGCCATCGCCGAAAACGCAACAGCCTGGTAACGGGAGAAAAATGACGCCTCGGACGCCGCGGCGCGAGCGTAATCCTAGTACCTACATACAACTAACAGTCAAACCTAACCCTAATTTAAAATTAATTATAAAAGTAGTCAAGATTACACTATTACTTTACTAACCACCTAACACATATTTTCGGAAGAGTATTTAATCAGACATCTGTATTCTCAATCAATCCCAAGTCTCACATAGCCCTAACCTTAAAACTTAAACCGATCAGTCTGGAAAGAACATTTTCGTTTCACTGCGCAAGTACGTTTACAAAATAGCACACAAGTGACCTGGTATTTCTTGTCATCCAAATGTTGGTTGGTTAAGTGGCTGTTGGGCTACCATCGGCTTAAGAATATGGTCAAATGGAAGTAACTGATGCATAATATGATTATTTTGTCACACCAATAATTTTCTCAATAAATTAGGTCTAACTTAACTAGTTTAAGTTCCCAATTAGGCTTAGGCCTACTTGTTAGGGCCTATAGGCTTCAGTTCTTGATTAAGATTGTAAATATTAGGCTAAAAATAGATTATATTTAAAAAGATTGGACCTTCTTACTTAGAATGCAATTTACTAGATCTACATGTGGACTTCTTAAAAAAAAGTGTGTTGGGTTACTGGTAGTTAACTAAATAGAGCACACATAACTTTCTAATGTTAATGCTAACCCTAGTCCTACCAATATTACCCTAAGCCTAACCCTAGTTTCTAACCATAAAACTAGATGAGATTACATTACTACTACTAACAGCCTAACACACTATTTTCAAAAGAACATTATTGAACATCAGTTTCCACAATTAATCTTTTTTTCAGAATTACTAATTTACTAGGCTCATAATAATTAATAGATTTTCTCACTAAATCTAAAATTTACGCAGTTTTCAATTTAAACATGACCACTGAATAATAGACATCCATATTTAATCCATTAGGCACTAATTTTGAAGTTTTTAGTTCGTTTTAAACTAAATTACTTAATTTAATATTTATTGTCACTCACTTCCATGACATGACATACCACTCCACTTTGGTTTGAAGCCAATGCAAACCACATATCGGTTTGACTTTTTAATTGACTATGCACCAGAGTTCCTCACTACTGAGGAGCAAAATAGCTGTCACGTGGTTTTCAAAAAATAAATTGGTTGTGATATGAACGCCAGTCTTATAAAAAAACAGCTCACAATATTTTATTTCTTTTTTCATAGACTGATAAAACTCATAATGCTTTATGTTCTCGCTCATTTTGTACCTACACCGTTGATATCTTAAAAGTTCTATATACATTATAGTCAACTAATATTAGATAATCAGATACAGATAGTATGTGGCAGTAACTTTAAATTGGCCATATTCTTTATACTAATGTAGCCCAACATCAGCAACAAAGAAAGCTAGGTCAGATGCTTTGCTGTTTTGTAAACATATGATATGCAAGTTCTGTGAAAATTTTCACTATTCATATGTATTCTTTTCCATCTAGAATCAGCCTTTTCATAGGCCTAAATTAAATTAGTATGATGAAAACTGTGGTTTCCTAAACTTCAATAACATCTTTATTTAAGGAGGCATAATTTATATAAATGCTAGACTAAAAAGAAATGGACATTCTTTCCATCACCACCAGAAAAATTGTGATTAAAAAAAAATTAAAAAGTTTGATGATTGTTTTGGAAGTTTCCTGATTAACAAAACAAAAAGAGTAATTAAGTGCTGTGTAGCAAGCTCTGATAAACTCGTTTCTAGTGTATATTGTTTACAAATGCACATAACATAATTCCTTTTAGAATATTAACTTGACAAATACTTTTTTTGTTTTAATCAAGGTTGAGGAGCAGCTCTATCATAGGTACAGGTGGCGAAATGGCTATGAAAAGAATTTCAAAGGTATTCTTTTATACAATTATTTAGACTTCATCATTTTTGTAAAATAAGCTCTTGAAAGTTTTATATAAGATGCTTTCTTTCAAAGCACCAGACCTTAATTAGGCCCTAGAATTGGAAAATGTACCCTCAGGGTTAGGTGGACTAAGGGACTGATAGCTGAACTTGACTTTTGGGCTAGAAGCCAAATGCTCTACCATTTGTCTACGCCATCCCATAGGCTTTAAATAAATCTGGAAAATCACTAAATATTTATTTTTCACTCTAAAAATGGTGAAATCAAACATAAACTGAGAGTCTAAATTAGAACTTTAATGACACTAGCTATAGCTTCCTACTTGGCATCACTGTAGTGTAATGTGGATAAAACTGTTTCTTTTCGCAACATCAGTTTTTACTTCTCCACATGACCAAACATTGTTGATACTACCTTTCTGTATGATGACTTGTATTGACACAAATTCTTTTTAGCGAGAGGGCTACATGTAAGCTGCATGTTGTGAAATAGTGACATAAAAACTTCAGGTATCCTTCATATATATCTTGGGGACAGTCAGGTGAAGTTAGCTCTAGATCACAAGTAGTGATTATTTGTTTGCAGCCAGTGTAATACCCAGTTGTTTGCTTTCCAGACTTTCCTTATTAACCTATCTCGTATCAACTAGTGTGAATTTAGGCCTGTCCTACTAGCTCAAAAGAGATATCTTCCTGCCTTAGAAACGCTGTGCCATTACTTTTACATTAAAAAGTCATGTCTATATTTTCTCTATCCAGTAGATTTCCACAGAATATAAAAATTTTGAGCAATCTGTCGTTCACATTTAATTATTGAATATTTTACCAATAGCTTTAAAAATTCTTATAATAAATATTCTTGCATTTTATTTGTAGGAGTTAATGGACTTACATAAAGATCCACCCACTAACTGCTCAGCAGGACCAGTAGGAGAAGACATATTTCACTGGCAAGCTACTATTATTGGCCCAGAAGACAGTCCTTATGCAGGTGGATGCTTCAATCTGAACATACACTTCCCAACAGATTATCCTTTCAAACCACCTAAAGTGGCATTCTCAACAAAAATTTATCACCCTAACATCAATAGCAATGGTAGCATATGTTTGGACATTTTGCGTGGCCAATGGTCTCCAGCTCTTACTATTTCAAAAGTTCTATTATCCATTTGCTCGCTTTTAACGGATCCAAATCCAGATGATCCTTTAGTTCCAGAGATTGCTCGTATCTACAAAACAGATATTGCCAAATACAATGAAACTGCACGCGGCTGGACCCAGCGTTTTGCTATGTGATGTTAGCCCCTCTACCAACAACTCAGTCACTTTTATAATTTAGAATCATTTATAAAACAAGACTACATTCTGTCTTTGCGTAAATTTCCGGTTGAAGAAAGGAATGCCCAGTGATGACAAGAAATTGATTCAAAATTTCAGTTTCTTTTTCAGTAAATCATGCTACTTTTTTTTTTTTTTAAACACACCTATGTGATAATCTTTTTGTAAAGAAAGTAGAAGGCAGACAGTTTGACTTTTTAAATTCATTTTTCTTCAGTTTGTTCAAAATAATCTTAATAATTTTCAATTTTTTTTAAACAGGTGTGTTAAGTATTTCAGTTAGAGCTCATCCTGCTTTACATTCTTGAAAAATATTAAATTTAATTGTGCACTAGTTTTTTAAAACACCATATTGTTTTTTACTATCAATTTTTACATTTCATTGTTTGTTTATCTTAAAACTCAAGTTTTGGGCTTATTTAATAATTTCAGGCAGTAACTAACTTACCTTTATAAAAAAAAGTTTGAGAAATTTAAAAAAAAGTCAGTCTTCAATATTAGCTGTTTGACCATTTATTTGCTATCTTTTTGTTTGTGCCTATGATATCAGCCTTAGTTCTAAGTACCTCAATTTTTCTTCTGGTTTACTAGGAATAGGTTATGACTGTGCAATTTGTTTAAAATGTAGGATTTGTGTACCTAAAACAAATTTTAATGTTCTAGAAACATACATTAGAATTGATTAAATATTTATGCCTTTAACTAGCCACTTAAGACTGCAGGGCTTACTTTACTAGGTAAACAATTTACAACCCCTAAATCATTTAAAAATGTACATTTGCTATTATATAATGAAGGCTTATTTATTTTTTGAAGCAAACATTAATGCATTGTTTTCTCTATATCTATTCTGTCTTTTAGTTAAAGTTTTACTTTTGAACTCACAGTTTGCTATGAAAATATTTTTGATTGTATATTTAGTTTCCATGTTTGGTTGGGTCATCTCTTTGTCTTGTGTATTATATGTTTGTCATGTATAGAATAACAAACATTCATGTTCCATTAACATCTGTGCTGCCTGATGATTTAATTATAGTACAGCTGAAAAGTGTGACCCATCTGATGATACTCTTTATAGTTATGAGTAGCTAAGAGATAGTGCGGTATAATTAAAGTTTATAAAGTAGACTAAAAAGTTCATACTTTTTTAAAAAGTTCATTTCAAATTAGGTTGAGCAAAATGATACTCGTGCCCTGATTGTATTGTAATTATTTTTATTAAAATTAATTAAAATTTCTCTGAGCATTGGCTACATCCCTAATGTATTATTGAGTGTGAAAGAGATGAGCTTTGTGTTGAATTTTGAAATTGGTATACTTGTGAGAAAAATAAACTTTAAAAAACCTACCCTGTTTTCAATTATTTTTTTAATATAAGCTTTCTATCTTGTAAGAACCTAAAAATTTCAATCGTAAGCTATTATTTTGGATTTATTAGCAAATGGTACAACTCATGTCTGAATGACTGAAAAGGCAATGTTAATTAAACCAAAAGAATCTGTCAATATAGAATCTGAAAGCTAGGCTCACTCTAGCCTACTGCATAATCTAGTGTGGGATCCAGTTGATTGATCGTTCTGCATGGGGGAAAGGGGGGTACTACTTGATTCAAAATCAATTGTCAAACTGCATCAGGCGCTTCTGCTGGGGCTCTGGAGGTCTTATGCCCAGGTGCAAATACTGTGACTTTTTTTCCTTCACGCATGATTTCACAAGGCCTTACAAGATTAAAGATCAAATCAGCGTAAAAATATTAGACTTTCCCGGGTTACTACCGTCAGTGTTTCTTCCAGATTTTTTTCTCCGGGGGGGGGGGGGGGGGGGGCACTTGAAATTTTCGGGGGGGGGGCGGTAAACTTTCTTTGGGGGGGCGGACACTGTTAAAAGTATATATTTTCTATATAAATTATATAAATTACACTTCGTTCGGGGGGGGGGGGGGGGGGGGGAAGCGGTAAAAAAATTTCGGGGGGGGGGGGGGGGCTAAGCCCCCCCCCCCCCCCGAAGAGATGCCTGGAAGAAACTCTGACTACCGTACTATTTTCTTAACCTCGACTGAGGATGATGTAGGAACAAAGCTCAAAAAGAGCTTTTTATTATTTCTACCCCGTTTTGTGCCGCCTCTCTACACATCTGGATTGAGATCGGGTATTGAAAAAATGTTATTGTGTAAAAAGTATCATTGAAAACGAGTTCGATTTGTTTTTAATCTCGATCATTGAGTGGTTTTTTTTTTTCTACTGGGTAAGTAAATATTAAAAAATATTCCTTTCGAACATTTGCCCCGCCGCCTTTACTATTCCTAACGGGAGTGGGGTACTTGAACTCGCGACTTAAAAAGCAACATAACAAAACATTGTGCATATACATATGTAAATGTTTGCGATGCTTTTTAATTGTTATATTATACTCTTTAAAGATCCATAATCTATAATAATAGTTTCGCTGTCTGTCTATCTATCTATCTGTCTGACAAGAACGCTTTAGAGAAAACACAAGCAAATTAAAAACATGCATAGTAATTCGAAAAACGAAGTATGACGTCGCCACATTTAGCATCTCAAGCCGGAGAGTGCACACAGTAATATGACGTCATTGATTCTCAAAAAAGGCAATTTTGTCTAATCTAAGTGGTTTGCGTGAAGAGTTTCTTGCATACAATTCTTCGGGTAGGGGCGAAGCCCCACCCCCCGCGTAAGAACGTCTGAGCCCCCCCCCCCCTCCCTAACACAAATGAAATTTCTTCATCGATACTCTATAATAAAATTACCGCCTAATTAATGTGTCTAATCTAAAAAGTGGTTTTCTTGCAATGTCTTTAATGCAATTCTTCGGGTAGTGGCTAAGCGCGATTTCGGGTAGTGGCTAAGCGCGACACCAGTGTTTCCTTCAGACTTTTTCCTCCCCGGAGAGGGATGGGGGTACTTGAAATTTTCGGGGGCGGGGGTAGAATTTTCGGGGAGGGGGCGGACACTGGAAAAAGTATATAATTATATTTCGTTGAATGGGACGGTAGACATGTTTTTTTGGGAGGGGTGGGGGGGGTGGGGGTGGGGTGTTGGGGGGTGGGGGTGGGTTGGTTTTATTTTAGAGAAAAGAGACAGCACTATCAACCTAGCGCCCGGTGTATCCTTCCTCAACGGGCCTTTTTTCTCGTAAAGTTGAGTCTACGGTCACTGAATTGTTTTGGTTACCTCCCTTAGAGAAATCATTTTTCTAAAAGTTTATTTCAGATCTAAAACGTACAAACAAAATGGCAGAAACTGTAACAAAATCCGTCTGGTTTTCAGTTAAACGACTTGATTTAAACGGTAATTCATTACTTAAGCCTAACAAGATAAAAAAATATTTGGGTAAGCTATCGTTTTAGCTACGTAAAATCGCCCGCGACTAGTAATGTGAAAAACAGGTGACTCCTTAAATTTTTAATAATTATTTCACATTTTGATGAGGATTTTTTTTATTCAATATATATAATATATTATTATTATTTATTATATTTAGGGCCCATTTGTTTATTATTAAATATTATTTGACATTATACTGATTATTTGACCGATATTGTAGTACTAGTAGTAGTTTAGATCTAGATCTATCTAGATATGAATATGATTTATGTTTTGAAAAATACAAAAATGTTTCCTTTTTTCATTTAATTTATTAGGGATTTAGGTAAAAAAACACTAATCATCATATAAAAATAAAAATTACATATTCTTGTAGAGCTCAATTATATGAAAACAAAACTAAAAAGATTTTCTGTCTAGCTCAAATAGTTTTTTTTTGGCGAATTTTTTTGTGAGGGGTGGAATCCCCTTGCTTTTGCATTGGCCAATTGTGACAAGTCATGGTATACCTGAATAAATTGAGCATAGTTATTTTACTTGCAGTTGTATTTTGTTCATATTTGCAGAGTTTAACTAGAATGATATATAGAACTTGTAAATTAATAAAAATAATACAGAACTTATATTTTTGTGTTGGCTTCCTCCCATAACCCCAAAAAACTGTGTGCTGCGCAAATATGAAAATGTTTCTAAAGCCATATTTTATACAAATACAGCAAATGAAAGAACTACAAAGTTAGAAATCTAAAGTAAATGACTTGAACACTGTTATGTGCATATAATTGCCTCATTATTTTGAGCAGGTGAAGTAGAGTCCATCTTTAAGCCATTTTGTTATAAAACTGCTGCGCAAATATGAAAATGTTTCTAAAGCAATATTTTATATAAATACAGTGAATGAAAGAACTCCATAGTCAGAAATCTAAAGTAAATGACTTGAACACTGTAATGTGTCTATAACTGCCTTGTTATTTTGGGCAGGTGAAGTAGAGTCCATATAAAAGCCATTTTGTAATAAGTGAAATGAAGTTATCAGATCAATGTTTTTATGTGTGAATTGTGTATGGATTCTGATTTTCAGCATATAACTATATCTAAGGGTAAGTAGAACTTGAATACTTAAAATTACAGTTAGCACAATGCTAGTGTATAGCAACAGACAGGTAACCTAGATCTAGGTCTGACTCTTGTCAGTCTAGAGTCTAGTCTGACAAAATTGGATTTTTAGGAAAAACGTATTCTGCAAAACTAGAACTAGAGCTGAAAAAATTAAAGATGGGTATGTAAATATATTTTGAAATAAAAAATTAGATTTGTTTGCACATGCCATAAAAATGCTGTTATTAGTTGATCAAACTTAAAGGCAGGAAGATCGGGATGAAAAAATATAACAATGGTGGCAGCGTGACCTACATACAGTGACTACGTTCGGAGGGGTATAACTAATGTCGGAGTCAAAATATCCAAAAACAAATTTCATTTCCAATTACTTAAGATATGTCTGATCAGTAATCTACTCTCATCTAGAGGAATCTTTTAAAAAATCGAGATTCCAACGTATTTGAAACTAACCTTGATACAGAGGGAAGACCAAAGCAGAGACAGCATGCAATCAGGTCGCAAAGCCATTAAAACTAAGGGACAACCACTCTACTTTTTAATTAACCTTAGGAAATGACCTTTTAAACTTAATTAATTACCATAAATTAAAAACTTATTAGTATGCAAAACCAAATCTCGTGGGTCCGGTATCAGAAAGTAATGGGCGATTTCGGGTCATGTTTTTACCGCGAACTCGGCGGATGCCGACAACCCTAAATTTATGTACCTGTTTTTAAACATTTAAATTAAAACTTTTAGGGGTCATCCATAAATGACGTCACGCTTTTTTGGACGATTTTTACCTCCCCCCCTCCCCTCCTTCACACATTGTCACAAAAAGCCAGACCCCCCCCCCCCCTAAAATGATGTCACACCTCAACCTACAACCCCCCCCCCCCTCAAAATTGCAGTTGAATTTTTTTAAAACATCGATACTTTTCTAAAATCTTGTCTAAACTATTACAATTTATTAAAACAGTTATCTAAAACGCGAAATAACGTCTAAAATTCATTTTCTAAAATTGCTTTTTTGTAATGCAAAAGTGTGACATCGCAACATCTGAAACCCCCCCCCCTCCCCCTCATCACACATCGTCACAAAATGACGGACCCCCCCCCTCCCCCCTACGAGTGTGATGTCATTTATGGATGACCCCTTAAGTAATAAATGAAGACTAGCGATGTTTCCAACAGATGCAACCATGCTCATTTACTATAGTCAGTATAGTAATAACTATAGCAGCCATCTTGTTCCTTTTTTTAAATTGGAAACTTATAGCGCAAGATTCAGGGGAAGCCACTCTAACTTACAGATGGCCGCTTTTTATATAGCAAATCCTGCTGTTTAAAGATAATTTCTTGCCTATATTAATATATTTTGCCGTTGATATAGGTTTATTATTCATTTATCTATAATATTTGACACAAATATAACACAATATACTTCTATTAAAGCCTTGACAATGAGGTAACTGTTTCGTACATTACTAGCGCGAGCGATTTTACGTACCTAAAACGATAGATTACCATTTAAATTTTAATAATTTATTGATTAATTTGGTAATCTATCGTTTTTGGTAAGTAAAATCGCCCGCCGCTAGTAATGTCCGAAAAAGTTACCTCATTGTCAAGGCTTTAATAGAAGTAGGCTATATTGTGATATATTTAATATTTGTGTCAAATATAGATAAATGAATAATAAACCTAAATCAATGGCTAAATTTAGTAAATATATCAATATAGTCACAGAAATTAACTTTAAGCAGCAGTGTTTGCAAGCAGGATTTGCTATATAATAAAGATTAGCAATGCTTTTATTAGATGCAACAAAGCTTGTTAACTGCTTGGCAGTTAGCAACCATCTTTTTATAGTTTTTTTTTTTGGTATATTATAATTAGAATTTCAGGGGAAACCATTCTAATTTACAGATGGCTGCTGTTTAAATAGAAAATCTTGCTCTATCTTTCACATTACTAGCTTCTGCCGATTCGACATACCTAAAATGACAGTTTACCAATAAATGTAGCCTATTGATAATAAATATTGAATATTCAGTCTGTGTTTGGGAAAATGCAAGACGTGAAATAGCAAAGTGGTAAAATGCGAGTAACATAATATAAGCCTAAAATCAATATTTTTTTCTGCAGAAAATGATCCATCTGCTGTGATTTCTTTAGACGTTAAGGAAGATGACAAAGTTTCTGATGTAACACAAGCCCTACGTTTAAAACTTCATTTGAATAATACTGACCTTATTCTTAGGGTATTTAAAAAATATTAAGTCTACATATATTTGACTTATTATTAATGTTAATGATACTACAAAATGTGAGTTTAACCAGTTGTATCTTAAATTGCTTGATAATAACGTGCTATCATTAAAAATTTCCAGTGTCGCAATATACGAGGTTCAATTATTCCCTTAAATGGTAAAATTACACAGATTCCAAATATTAATACCAGGTAAGAAATACAATTTAATTATTAGTTTACAAAAATACTTAGAATTTTAAAAAAATGTATTATTCCATAGAATTAGAGCTATTTTTTTTTTGTAAAAGACAGACCAGTTACCTTTGTATAACAAGCAAAGATGTGTTGTCAATCAAGTATTGTTCTTTCAAGTTGTTGGAAATTACATCAATGGTCTTCTGATTAAAATTTTTACCCTAGATTTAACAAAAAATTTATACTAATTTTAAATTTTTTTGCTGTTGTAAACTGTAGTATTATTTCTTTGAAGTGAAAGAATTATTTTTGTATTTAATGAGCAATTTTCAATTCTTAAGCTCTTTTTAAGATAGTGAGAGATTTTTAAAAACAAAATATTTTGGAAGAATATAATGTGTGTGCTAGTTTTACAAATATATGTATTGCCAGGTTATCAAGGCACCTAGAAATAAACAGCTCATGCTTTTTCCATAGGCTATCAAATGTCAGTGTTGACTGATGTTCCTGCTACTGAAAAGTACCATGAAATGATTTACAAATATTTATATATTTATCTAGCTGCCTACAGTATTCATTTTTAGTTATGTGTCTAAAAAAAAGAACAGGTATTGTTTCCTAATAAACTTTTAAAATTATCCTATTTTTGCTTTAGACCTCTTATCTTGGAAGTGGTCAAACATTTTCAGTCTGGTAAGTCTTCACTGCAATAATCTTGCTATAGGCCTGCATTTTTATATCTACATAACTTAAGTTCTTTACTGGTGGAAAACATTTTTAAAAAATTGTATTGGTCATTCAAAATTACTATAAATGCAAATTTGAGGTGAGGGTGGAAGATTTTTGTCTTTTCTGAGATGTAATTTTTAATGTTACTACTTGTAATATATTTAGGCCAAATTAGCTTGCAAAAATAAAAGCACTGGACTTTTAAAAATAACAAGTCTTACATAAGTAAATCAAATCCCTCTTTGAAATAGAAAATTACTTTTTACTTATATTTTAAGCTAGTTATCTACATATGCTTTTTTTAAAAATTAAACAGTACAACCAAAGCCTAACTCACTAGAGCTGACCCAGTATGCAGAATCCTTAAAGAACAAGCTTTTAGACATCCAAGAACGGGTATAAGAATTTTATTGTAATTGATGAGATTTATTATATAGTCTATTAATTTAAAGATACAATTTTATACTTTTTTAAAAGTTATTGAACCTGGCCTTTTGATCGTTTAAGTAGTCTAATGCCAGGTTGATAAATTAGGCAAAATAACATAACTTATTTATATTATTAGATTATTAGATTTATATTATAAGATTATTTTTTTATACATATTATAGATAACAAAAGTAGAAGCGAGCATGGAGAACATGCAGGAGAAAAGGAAAGAGAAAGTCAGTCAGGTAATAACCTTGATACATTCCTTCATTAGCTAACCCTGATTTTGGCTTGAAAAGGTTGAAACTTTATATCTCATCACAAGTTTTAGTTGACCATGAAGCACATCCAAGGCTGACCTAAACTCTTTCCATCGGTTACTTGTACTATGACCTATCACTGACATTCATATGAAAAAATATCGACTTGAGAGGGAAACTCATATTTGACAAATTTCCAAGTTTTAACTGTACCAATTTCAGATTTTGCAGATACTCTAGTACTAACATTATGACCACATTATCGTCAAAAAACATTTTTTAAATGAGTATATTCAGTAGTGTCACCATAAAGTTCTAAGCTATTGGTATTTTAAAAAACAATTTTTTTGATTAAGTATTGAATTTTCAAAAACTAATTTTGTTTTCTCAATTTATTTCATAAAAAAAGATTTTTAGATATTATTTTTTTAGTAACAAAATATATAGAAACTTCTATCACTCTTCTAATTTGAATACTGTTGGTTATGCTATTAATTTGTAGTAATAGAATTTTTTTTTAAAAGTTGTGTTTTGTGATTCTTTTAACCAAGATGTACTAGCCTAAGTGAAGTTGAGTCAGTTTTAAATGGTTAGATTTTTAAAATAAATAACCCTCAGGAAATCTCCAAGCTTGAGAACACTGTCAGCTTCCTAAAGAAGAGGATTGAAGAAGCTGAAACTATTGAGTGGAGAGGGATGTTTGTCAAAAATCCACTTTGGTGATACATGGACCATAAAGCAATCAAACCTAGTCTGTAAAAGTAATGTTCAAAACATGATACTATTTAGGAACATTTTTTATTAGTCAAATACTGTATTACTGCTATATCTAGGAAAGCAGTTGAAATTAATTATATAGATATTAGCTTACTACTGCCAATGTTATTGATAAGAAAACCTTCGTTCATACAGTACTTGTGTAAAATGCAAATATTGATGCATCCAGATCAGTCAAGTGTTATTTTGTTACAGAGTTATTCCCCCTCTATATTTTTTTGAGATTTTAAAATTTAAATTATTATTTTTGTAATTCTGATCCACTTTTAGGTTGTTTTAGATCAGAGAAACTTAAGTTGATTGGTTTAGGTTGAATCTGAAAAATGAAGAGCAACTTTTTTTTTGAATTAGCATAATCAAATTGTATTTGTTAAACATGAAAAAAAAAAGCCTTGCAAAAGGTAACTTAACAATACAGCAGCAAAACTGTTTTATCTGCTAATTGTGATATCATATGTGTTTACTTCCTTCAATACACTGTAGTGGTAGTATTCTTGCTGGTTCAAATGTTGAATGTTGTAAATCCCAAAATACATTCTTATTATTTTCTTGTTTTTACCTCATCAGATAATAATGGTTAAAGTAATAACAATGTTTGAATTGGCACAGATGTTTGTTGTTGTATGTCATAAAGGATGTTAATTTATTATTTTCTACATCACTAGTTAAACTGATGGTAGTTAAAAGAATCTCAGTGTGTTAGAACATTTTTTATGAATGTTTTTAAAGCTTGAAAAAATCCATTGATCTAATTTTATCTATTTGTTTTTCTCTCATCAAACTTGCGATTTAGAAATTTCTGATTGTTATGTGACAGTTATTGATATTGTCTTGGCTGTGAGTGCCCACTAAGCAAAAATGTGAAAAGTTCAATAATATGCCATAAAATGTTTTTTGTACAGAAAAATATGATGTTATAATTCACACATTTTTAATGTGAAATGTAAAACGTTGCTGTAGATTTTATATAAAAATGTTGATTTTTCAAGTTAACTAACAAATATCAAACTAAAAAAAAAGAATACACAAATGTATACTTTTTGAAACTGTGACAAACTTTGTGAGACCTAATAGTCCATTTCATCTTAATTATGTGATTGTGCTTGTGGCCATGTAGAGATTGTGAGGTCAGCACATTCTGTTACTGCCTTTCCTTTTCCAGACTCTGTGTGATACCATCAGAGTTGGATGCATGTATCCTACAGACTGTTTGATACCATCAGAGTTAGATGCATGCATCCTACAGACTTTGTGTGATACCATCAGAGTTAGATGCATGCATCCTACAGACTTTGCTAGCACCAAACCTCTCGGGCCATCTATTTAGTTTAGACCCTGTCCATCCATGTCCACTTAGGATGAACGAGTAAAATAAGTACAATTTTTTATGATGAGCAGTGTTAATTTTAAAGATTTTGTCCCCCTAATCAAACAAAAACTGATGCTGACCATTAAACCATTTTTTAAAAAGTTTTAAAAGTATTATTTTTGGTAGTTGTACGCAGCGTAACAGTAAATCATTAGAGCACATCATATTCATGACCTCACCCACCAATCCACATAGATCCACAAAAGTTGAATTTGTTTTGCCCCTCTCTCTTTTTGTGTGCAGACGTCATAAATGGATGACCCCTTGTGTTAGCAATGGCTCTCCTGTGTAGCAATGGCTCTCCTGTGTAACCACATTGTACATATTGTAATTTGTACAAGTGATTTTATTTTTGACATCTTACAGTTATCTCATGATATTTAGCAATTATCATTTATATACTTTTATTTTACCTTTGTTTCCTCTGTATATGCTACTGTAAGTCCTTACTTTATTTACCTTTTTCACCAAGCCACATTTTAAAAATATGTATTTATTCCAAATAAATAGAAAAATATTGTAACATTTCACTTTTTAAAGTTAGTTTCATTTGGTTTTTCTATAGAAACGTAATACCAGTAAGGTATTTTTTTGTCTTATGAGGGCTGTGACATGTTGTCACCTTTAATTTTTATGCACTGTCTTCCTAAGTTAAAATGTGTATCTTTTGTTGACCTGTGGTAAAATATGTAGTGTCACTTAATCTGATTGGTGGTAACAGAAATATTTGATGTTGAATATTGTAAAATCTTGCTGCCATTAAAAATGTTAATATCTTGTATCAATGATTAAAAGACAATTTATATGTTTGACTCCGTTTATTGTGCTTTGTCATCAATATCAACTTATGAGTAGGTCAATGGAGCAGGATACTAAAGCAATTCAGAAACGGTTGGGGAAATGTCTGTCAGCCAAAATATAAACAAGCTACGTCTTTATCTTGCAATACAAAGAGATAGATTTGATAGTGGTTTGAATGGATACAACCATGAATATAAAAATAAAAGTGGTTATAAAAATGTTATAGTGAGATTTGTTCCAGACTTATTCTCACCAATCACCAAGAAGCCTCTTTCCGTGTCAAAGATTGTGGTGGGGAAGAGGGGGGGGGGGGGAGGATGCATAGAAAATGAATTTTAAAAATAGAATGGAAATTTGCATATGTATATATAAATAATAAATCAGATTTAAAAGCATATGTTATTGCGTTTTCATTGGAAGGGAATGTTCCCAGAAAGATTTAACGAAATCGCTGTCTCTGAAGTGGGTCAGAATTGAGTTACATGATTTGACCACAAGGCCTATAGGGAATGTGAACTGAGAAAACAATGGTAAAAATATATAGTCCCTCTGTTAGATGGAGGACCTATTAATACTAATAGTTTCGCTGTCTGTCTGTCTATCTGACAAGAACGCTCTGTCTGACAAGAACGCTCTAGAGAAAACACAAGCAATTTAAAAACATGCACAGTAATTCGAAAAACGAAATATGACGTCGACACATTTAGCGTAGAGTAGAACATAATCTCAAACCAGAGAGTGCACACAGTCATATGACGTCATTGATTATCGCGTAAACATTGAAAAAAGCAAATTTTATCTAATCTAAGTGGTTTGCGTGAAGAGTTTCTTTCATAGAATTCTTTGGGTAGGGGCGAAGCCCCACCCCCGTGTAAGAACGTCTGAGCCCACCCCCCCTCCCTAACTCAAAAGAAATTTCTTTATTGATACTCTATAATAAAATTACCGCTTAATTAATGTGTCTAATCTAAAAAGTGGTTTTCTTGCAATGGGACGGTAGACATGTTTTTTTTTTTGGGGGGGGGGGGGGGGTGGAGGGGTGGGGGGGGGGGGGGGTGGAGGGGTGGGGGGGGGGGGGGGGGGGTGGAGGGGTGGGGGGGGGGGGGGGGGGGTGGAGGGGTGGGGGGGGTGGGGGGGGGGGGGGGTTTGTGGGGGTGGATGGGTGGGGGGGGGGGGGTGGAGGGGTGGGGGGGGGGTGGAGGGGTGGGGGGGGGGGTGGAGGGGTGTGGGGGGGGGGGGTGGAGGGGTGGGGGGGGGGGTGGAGGGGTGGGGGGGGGGTGGAGGGGTGGAGGGGGGGGGTGGAGGGGGGGGGTGGAGGGGTGGGGGGGGGTGTGTGGGGGTGGGGGGGGGGGTGGGTTGGTTTCAGTGTTTCTTTCAGACTTTTTCCTCCCCGGAGAGGGGTGGGGGTACTTGAAATTTTCGGGGGCGGGGGTAGAATTTTCTGGGAGGGGGCGGACACTGGAAAAAGTATATAATTATATTTCGTTGAATGGGACGGTAGACATGTTTTTTTTTTGGGGGGGGAGGTGGAGGGGGGGTGCAGGGGTGGGGGGGTGGGGGGCGGTGTGTGGAGGGGGGCGGTGTGTGGAGGGGGTGGTGTGTGGGGGGGGGTGGGGGGTGGTGTGGGGGGGGGTGGGGGTGGTGTGTGTGTGGGGGGGGGTGTTGGTTTTAGTTTAGAGAAAAGAGACAGCACTATCAGCCTAGCGCCCGTTGTACCCTTCCTCAACGGGCCATTTTTCTCGTATTTAATGTTTTTACATTTTTAAAAACTGCTTAAACCCTAAGCAAAAACTGAAACAAGTTGTCCGGAAGATTTCCCCCCCCCCCCCCCTCGAGCACAGTGGCAAGACGACATTACAGTACAGACAGGTTCAGCTTTAAAGGTTAGAACCAGGTCATGGTGACCCAAATGTCTTAACTTGTGACGGGAGCTCGAGATTCTAGACTGGTGGGTGGTTACACCGTGTCTGGCAGTGGTGGAGTAGTTGGTATGGTAGTGATGGCACGGGTAGTCACTTAGGTACACCGTGTCTGGCAGTGGTGGAGTAGTTGGTATGGTAGTGATGGCACGGGTAGGCACTTAGGGACACCGAGTCTTGTAGTGTTATGGTAGTGATAACACGGGATGACGCTGTGGATGATGTTGTAAAGACATTAAGGATAATGTAGTGGTTAGATAACATAGGGATAGTGTAGTAGTAATGACATATTATAAATATTTTAGTAGTGATGTATGTATAAGAGTAAGTATGGTAGAAATTATGGATACTGATGTAACGGCATGGATGATGTTATGGCGATGATGTAATATGGATGACGTAGTAGCGGTGGTGCGATATGGACAATGTAGTTTGCCCTGCGAGAGAGTGTTAGTGCCAGACTACACACATATCTGGTGGGGGGGGGGGGGGGGGCGACGACGATATTTGCCCAGACTTACACGGAAGAAGAAAATCGATATTTTATACATCAAATGGGTTGCGTGTGGTTTTTAAAATCACCCAGTCCAATATTTCACTGAGCCTTCCTCAAATCCATTACATCACATAGGCAGATTTGCGCACACTCTAACCCTACATATCACATAGTCAAACTTGTACACACTTGAATCCTACGTAACACATAGTCAGCCTGTCAGCCTTGCGCACACTCGAATCCTACGTAACACATAGTCAGCCTGTCAGCCTTGCGCACACTCGAATCCTACATATAACATAGTCAAACTTGTACACAGTCGAATCCTACATATAACATAGTCAGCCTTGCATACACTCCTATGTATCACTGACTTGCTCGCTGAAATAATAAAGCAAATCTTTATGTGGATTACACGTCTTTGCATGCTCCGTAGTTGAGTCAACCCCCCAGAACTTTTTTTGTTTCTTTGAGTGAAGTTTTTTCTAACTAACGATTATAGATTTAATATTTGCTGTCGGTTATGGGCGGTTATGGGTGGGTGAAGGTGGGAGGCATAAAAAAAAATTACCACTTGCTTGCTTTAATAGAGGATTTGGTTGCTCATGAGATCTGTTCAATATTTTAGCGACCAAAGCCTTAATTAACAAAAAAAAAAAAAAAAACGATCCAACAAACAATCAATCAAACAAAACAAAAAGACAAACAAACAAACAAATATACACACAAACATGTAAGATATTTGTTTATTTACACCACGGGTGCTCAAATCGTAGCAGATATATGTGCTACTTCCATGTTCATTCGGTTTCTTAACTTATGTCAGTATCAACAGCCGTCTGTTTTAATGTTGCGTTAAGTCTTTTTTAAGGGTTTGGCTACAGGCTTCATTTTTAATGGATATCTTACATGGTGGTTTACCGGTTTTTCCAATACAAAAAATGTCACATCGCTCCATTGAGTGATTCAACATGAAGGGCAAGTCAGAGGCCTTTTCTCAATCGGCAATGTCAGTCCATACTTTGTAATCTTGATGTCTTGCGTCAATGTCGGCCATTGTACGGTGTCGGCTTTTTGCCTTGCTTTGTGATGAATGTTATGAGAGTAGTTTATGACATGTTTGTAGTAAATGTGCTTAAAATATTGATGATCTGGCTTAGGAACAAAAGATCATAAAAACTTTGTCTTATTTATTTTATTTCGGGCGAATTCAAAGTTATTTTAAAAAAGAATCACATTAAATACATAATATTGAGTCGGTTGACACATTCGTTTTAAAAACCTTGAATTCGACCTAATTAAAAACCTCTACAGTACATAATTCAGAATAGCATATTACCAAAGTAGTAGGCTACAAGTTACGTATACATATAAAGGTGATTACATCAATACTTAAAGTTATGTTGATTTGTACGTTTCAAATACTTATCACTTTATAAATAGTCACTAAATGATATTATTAGCAAACTCGATGCAAATAAAAGTTTGTGATTTATTTTTTCCTTTGACCTTTTTCCTGTGAAATTTTTTTCTCAACGCTCGGTTTTAGTACCAAGATTTTATTTCCCTTCTAAACACTATCAAACGATTCTTCTTGAATAAATGTCTGACATAAAGATGGCTGGCTTTAGCGTAGAATGTTTTTTTCAGAGTAATGTTTTAGCGAAAACAAGAATAAGGTGGTACTGTCGGAGTTTTTGTCCCGTTAGACTGTTGAAGCAATCAACAGCACTTGTGTGATGTAGAGCTGATTGGAATATATTCCCAAGGCGTGACCGGAGTCTTCAAAACTGTCGATGTTCGAGAACTTTCGGGGTAGATGGCATTCATCTTTTTAAAACGTATTTTAAATAAACCGGGAGTGATCTCCCCTAAACTTTCTCGAATATTCTTATATAATAAAATAACAGGGGATGGGAACTCGGGCTATAGACATGATTTTTAATCCATTTTAAATACTTAACTACTGAAGAAATCATATTCTTGTCGAATAGATTGTCTTGTAAAGAAAAAATCTACAATCTACGTCAATTAGCTACAGTTACATCATGTCCTCGTAATCACGTCCTATTACATTTGTCTAGTCCAGGGGTCTCCAAACTACGGCCCGCGGGCCTTGGAAAAGTTTGTTTGTTAGAAGTGGCTGTGGAACTTTGCCCGGAAAATTCAAAACATTTAAAAATGTAGCTTTGGATGCAAATACCATGGCCCTCCGTGTTGCAGACATTTATGAAAACAATAGGACTCAAATAGTGAAAACTGCTAACAAGTTTTGCAATTTTCGCAATTCGCTGGACAGCTGTTCCGTGTTTTTGGAACAAGTACAGGGCAACAAATTGACCCACTTTCAGCAGTGCAAGGTCTTCATGGCTGAAGCAACAGCTGAGTTCCCCACGTCATTTGCATGCGAGATCATCAAAGACCTCCAGCTGCAGTTTCAGTAGCGGTTTTCTGACAAGGATTCAAAGGCAGAAGAAGTGAGACTGTTTCACTTTCCAGGTGAACTGCAGATGAAGGTCATTGAATTGCAAGCAAATGACTTCCTTAGAGACAAGTTCAAAAAATGGCGGGTGGATTTTTTTTTTTGCCCCAAGGAGAACAAACTTGGACCTCGAGTATGTTGTCGGCCCCCGACTGTGTTTCTTTCAGATTTCTCCTCCTGGGGGGTGCATTTAAAATGTGTATATATTTCTATGTCAATTATATTTCGTTGGGGGGGGGGGCACGGGGTACACCGCCACCCCCAAAGAGATGCATGGAAGACACTCTCGCAGCGGAACCGATCTTTGATAGTAAATGCGGCCCTCGGGTTGAAAAGTTTGGAGACCCCTGGTCTAGTCAACCATGCTAATACTCAAACCTAACAGTTATCCTCACTCTCACAGCTTCACCCCCCCCCCCCACTCTCATCCCACCTCACCCTCACACCCACTCCCCCCCTTACCTTATTCTCAAATCTTCAACTCCTCACCCTCACACCTTCACTCCACACTCTCTCCCCATCTCACCCTCAAACCTTCACACTATACTCACACTAACCCTCGCTCACACCTTCAACCACACACTCTCACCCCACCTAACCCTCAAACTTTCATCCCCACCCCCATTCACACGTTCACACCTTCAACCCCACACTCTCACCCCACCTAACCCTCAAACTTTCATCCCCACCCCCATTCACACGCTCACACCTTCAACCCCACACCCTCACCCCACCTCACCCTCTAACTTTCACCCCACGCCCATTCTCACACCCTCACACCTTCTCTCCACACTCTCACCAAATCTCACACATTCACCCACACTCTCACACCACACACACATTCACACCACCCCACACATTCACGCCTTCGCCCCCTACCCTGACACCTTCCCCCCCACCCTCCTGGCACCCTACCAAGTATTTGACCACTGGAATCAATGAAGCCCGTGTCTCGGGGCAGGAATTAAGAACAAACTAGATTTCCCAGCCTCGTTCTGGGACACACGTCTGGGTGGGGCGAGGTGCCCCGCGGTCACTGACTTTTCGATCTCATTTTTCAAGTTTTGGCCTGCGCAAATTTTGAAGTTAAAACACTGGGTGGGTGTGGGTTGGGGGAGGGTTGGGGAATGGTTGGTGGGTGGGAGGGTAAGCCAGGTATAATGCTTGATTTATTGTTCGAGGTATCTAATTTTCAACCCGCTTTAAGGGTTAGCAAATGGTAACATTTTCAAATTTGACACAATAAATAATCATTTTAAAACTAAAAAGACGAATCAAATTTGTGCTGAGAACTATAAACATAATTGTATATTCCCATCTAGGCGATAGCAACCCCCGCCCAACCCATCCTACATCCTAGTACGAAAATGGATATCAATGATCATTATTTCGAGTTGTGTCTACAATTCTTATCACCATAAGCAATGACTACTTTAAAACAAAAACTATCTTGAACCTGCTGAGCTAGACTACATTTTTTTCGTCTTAAACGTTAACATTGTTATATCACTCACTTTTAGCTGGGATACGTATTTTTACCTAGCTCTATAAAAAGGAGATTCGTTTTTCCAGACCTGACCCCCACCCTCCCCTCTCAGCCTGTTCATCTTTCTTGCAGTATTTGCCGTATACTATGGAATCACTTCCCACCCCACCCAACCCCATATAATAATATGTATTGAAAACTGGCGGCAAATAAAGGATGACGAAAGCAATGGCGAAACACCGTGAGAGAAAAAAAAAAAGGGGGGGGGGGGGAGGACTACGCCTGTATCAAATACATAGCTGTTTATAATATTATTCCACGTAAGAAAATAAATTGTTAAAAAAAATATACGTTTGGAAGGGGAGACAAAAAACTAATACTTGTCTTCGTTTTGATCTAGGCTGAGGTGTTAGAAATTTTTCTAGACGTATCGATTACACAATCATTTGATATGGGGGAGTAGTAAAAAATTTTTTGTGTAATCGATTACTCACGTATATATTAGAGAGTATTAAAAAATATTCTTCAAAATTATACGTCTTTTTTGTAGATGCCGGATGTGACGCAAGCCGAATTGATCTATGGGAAAATGATTAGATCCTACGGGAGTTCAGCCTATTAAAAAATCTGCACGCTCTAGATTATTCTAGAAAGCATATCTTACATACAAATATATTTATTCTTTTAATTTCTCGTAAAAGGAGTATAGTGGAAGTATTGTAATCGTGCAAGAAATCGAAATGGAAATTTTGACAGATCTCGATGCTTAACACCTTTCTGAGTGGGAAAAATTCAGTTTTGCTATCTAGTCCGGCTGACTGTCGAGAAAAGAATCTCGTAGAAAAAAAGAATTGCGTACCAAGTGTACGTCAAACAATCTGTGTACAATAGTGCGGAATATTATAAGTACTTTATAAATTCACATGCGTTTTTTTTTTAGAAATCTGAAATAGCGTAAATTACTACTTCCGGTCATCGGAAATTACTCAAAATTTGATAGAAGGCAGAGAATTAGATCTTTTACTTACGTGTGAAATTTCATTTATCTATCTGAAACAGTACTTAAGTTATAGGCTTTTGAAAAATTGAAAGTAGAATAAGTTTCATTCCCGGTTATCGAAAATCGCTGAAAAGATTATACAAAACTACAAATTTGATATAATACATATATATATATGAAATTTCATCAACCTAGCTACAGAATTACAAAGCCAAGTTTTTCCGACTCGATTACTCATAGAACACTGAGATTTGATAAATCTGCATTTATTATTTTTGCCCGATAAAAATAAGTCCCCTATATTTCGTATATGATGAAGTACTGAGGTGTAAAACGATGAAAACTCAAAATTTCATGTGATTTTTGTGCACGATTACAATACTTCCTCTATACTCTGTATACAAGAAAGTAAAAAGATCGCGCACCTTCTTTCTTCTTCTTCTTCGTTCTTAATTATTAGTGTTGAAGGGGATCGAGATTTATCTGCCAGTGGGTTTGAACTCGAGACTTTGTTGGAATTTATATTGAGCTTTTTGCCGACTCGACCACGCCTCCAACACAATTAAGCGGCCATAAAGGCCATTGACTCCGATTTCAGCCTGCTTTTCTTTTTGGATTTGCTTCCATAGCCTTTGTCCAACCAAGAACAAACTACAAGGCAGCAGTTGTTTAATTTTGGAGTTGTCTCTCCTAGAAGAGTGGCTGTCCCCAGGTAACGAGCCTCATCTCCCCGAGGGTTCGAACTCGAGACATTTCGGTTTAGCAACCATGAGCTTTTACCGACTCGACCACGCCGACCCCTTATCGCGCACCAAAAGTGATATAAAATTATAATATAAAATTATAATATTCTTATGTTATTTTTTATCGAGAAATCGGAAATTAAATAATGAACCACAGCTGGTAACCTGAAATTATTTAAAATTTCAATGACCCATGATAATAAGATCTTTTTCCTATGTATGAAATTTCGACCACGTACCTGAAAGTTGCTTATGTTTAAATGTTATCAGTATTTTATAAGCGGGAATAATTGCAATGTACCAGTTCCATTTATCGGAGGACATTCAAAATTTGAGATTAATACGTGTATAAGATTGTATATTTATATTTAAAATTTCGTCTACCTAAATGTAATAGCACTCAAGTTGTCCTGTTTCCACGAAAATAGAGTGGAATATCTCTTCCGGTTACCGATGATCGTTCAAAAGTTGAAAGAAATCGGGGCATAAAATGTAATACATTTGAAATTTCTTTCATCTAATGTAAATGGTACTCAAGTTATGGGCTTGTGAGAAATCGCAAGCAGTGTTTCTTCCAGACTTTTTTCTCCGGGGGGGGCACTTGAAATTTTCGGGGGGCGGTAGACTTTCTTCGGGGGGGGGGGGGGCGGACACTGTTAAAAGTATATATTTTCTATATAAATTATATAAATTTCATTTCGTTCGGGGTGGCGGTAAAAAAATTTCGGGGGGGGGGGGGGGCTTCGCCCCCCGAAGAGATGCCTGGAAGAAACTCTGATCGCAAGTAGAGTAGGCAGAGGCGTAGCGAGTGGGGGGGGGGGGGGGGGCGGGGGGTGCGGATCGCACCGGGTGACACCATTTAGGGGGTGACACCAAGGCAAAAAATAGCAAAATATATAGAGAGAGAAACTTGAGGGGGGTGCAAATCAAAGTTTGTGGAGGGGGGGGGGGGTGCAAATCGAAAGTTTGAGGGGGGTTGCAAATCGAAAAGTTTGTCCCTGGGAAGGGTCACTACGCCACTGGGGGGTGACAGCATTAAGTGCCGCACCGGGTGACACCCGACCTCGCTACGCCACTGAGAGTAGGTACCACTTCCGGCTATGGGGAATCGCCCAATCATTGAAAGAAAATAAATTGATATAATACTTATATAATACTTATATAGGAAATTTTGTCAAACTTGCTAAAGCGGTACTTAATTTATCATGTTTACATGCACACACATAAAAAGACGAACAGGATTACAAAAAGTTTTTTCCTGAGAATTTTAAGACGTCAAAAAATGCAGTCTCGATTTAGATTTTTGCTCGATTACAATATATATTCCGTATACGATACAATGGGAGAGGTGTAAAACGGCGAAGACTATTAAATGTGATTCAATTTTTCTGCACGATTTCAATACTTTCTCTGTATACGAAGAAGTAAAAGGAAAGTTTGTTTGATCTTTTCAGCACATTAAAAAACCTATTACAGTCAAGGATTTTTTTTTATTTGTATGAAATGACATTATAGGCCTACACCTTAGTCAATGACGTCTAGAACATGCTGTGGCCGACTTCGTGCTTTGACCGTTATATATATATATATATATATATATATATATATATATATATATATATATATATATATATATATATATATATATATATATGTAATGCACAGTTGTACCTCGAGATACCAGTTTAATTCGTTCCATAACGTTACTCGTATGTCAAATTGCTCTTACTCAAAGTAATTTTCTCCATTGAAATTTATTGATACTGATTTTATAAAATGTATTTACCTTGGTGCAGATGTGGGCCCAGTTGGTAGAGATGTGGGCCCAGTGTAGGATGGAGATGTGGGCCCAGCTGGTGGAGATGTGGGTCCAGCTGGTAGAGATGTGGGCCCAGTGTAGTGTGGAGATGTGGGCCCAGCTGGTGGAGATGTGGGCCCAGCTGGTGGAGATGTGGGCCCAGTGTAGGGTGGAGATGTGGGCCCAGCTGGTGGAGATGTGGGCCCAGCTGGTGGAGATGTGGGCCCAGCTGGTGGAGATGTGGGCCCAGTGTAGGGTGGAGATGTGGGCCCAGCTGGTGGAGATGTGGGCCCAGCTGGTGGAGATGTGGGCCCAGTGTAGGGTGGAGATGTGGGCCCAGCTGGTGGAGATGTGGGCCCAGCTGGTGGAGATGTGGGCCCAATGTAGGGTGGAGATGTGGGCCCAGCTGGTGGAGATATGGGCCCAGTGTAGGGTGGAGATGTGGGCCCAGTGTAGGGTGGAGATGTGGGCCCAGCTGGTGGAGATGTGGGCCCAGCTGATGGAGATGTGGGCCCAGTGTAGGGTGGAGATGTGGGCCCAGCTGGTGGAGATGTGGGCCCAGCTGGTGGAGATGTGGGCCCAATGTAGGGTGGAGATGTGGGCCCAGCTGGTGGAGATATGGGCCCAGTGTAGGGTGGAGATGTGGGCCCAGTGTAGGGTGGAGATGTGGGCCAAGCTGGTGGAGATGTGGGCCCAGCTGGTGGAGATGTGGGCCCAGCTGGTGGAGATGTGGGCCCAGCTGGTGGAGATGTGGGCCCAGCTGGTGGAGATGTGGGCCCAATGTAGGGTGGAGATGTGGGCCCAGCTGGTGGAGATGTGGGCCCAGTGTAGGGTGGAGATGTGGGCCCAGCTGGTGGAGATGTGG